>NW_009650060.1:2264603-2277990 GCF_000708025.1 Charadrius vociferus
GTAGGGAAATGGATTTTTACTTTCACTGAAGGTGGCAGAGGTAACGTTTGCTGTGCTTGAGCGTCCTGGAATAAGTAATGGAAGAGGCTTTTTTCACAACTCAGTGCTCCTACAGTTCATATTACTTTCTTTTATTGCTACGCAACATGGTTTTGTTTATTAAGAATCAAGTGACATAGGTGTTAAGTTCCTACTAATTGCAACCCACAGCTATTTATGTATTTATGTCTGCGTCCCTTTTGGTTTTTTTCAGTCTTTCTAACAACAAGCTTAATTATTCCTGTAAGAAGATAAACATAAAAAGCAGTCTGCAAATATAAAACACATACCTGTGGTAATCGTTGTCATCCTGTTTTAATCCTGAGGACTATGAATTTTCACCAGCACAGCCTGTAGTGATTTTGCTGTGAATTAGGTCTGTATTACTCACCAGATTATTAGCAAAAATAGTGTTGGATTAGGCCCACTGAGCTCTACATAATAAGAATCTGTAGTAGAATTTATAAAACAAAACAAAACAAAACAAAAAAACAAAGTTAGGATAATTTTGGCTGGGTGATAAGATATTTTAAGGGATGGTAGCATCACAGTTCGGGATAGCATACTTGTTAGATACAAATTGCAGCCTGCTGATGACTTTTTCAAATCATCAATAAAATAGTACACTTTCTCTCTGCTTCTCTGTCACACAAATATAAGTTATCTTGGTCCTTATAAGCCACCTGGGAGAATTGCTTTTAGATGAAAGAATTAAAATATACCTCATTTGTTAAGGTTTATAAGCCACAGTGCTCTTGTTAGAAAACGTACTGCCGTGCGATGGTAGTTGTATACCTGTGCAGAAAGAACTATGTTTTCAAATCAGGCTGTAAATTTGCCCAGAGAACGGGAGTGCTAACCATTTGTCATTCATTTGTCATTCCGTTGTCTTCCCCATCGTTTGAATTCATCCTAAATACTTCTTCTGCATACATTGTAAGGGCACGTTAGGGAATTGCATGCACTAACTTGGCCTACTAGTGCAAATTATTTGGTGCAGAATAACCATTGTCAAATATAAATTGTGACATCTGGGGCTCATTTAATGAATGTAACAATTATAATGGAAGAATAAGAGAAAGATAGAAGAAATAATGCTAAAACTAGAGAAGCCTGCCACGTTCATGCTTCTCTGAAAAATCCTGCACAAATGATTCAGTGATTTTAGGAAGTATTTTGTTTTAAATAATTTGATTTACTTATGAATAAAAACATTTCTTAAGTTGAAAATTTCAGAAGCATTTTAATAGCGTGTTCACATATTGCAAGTATCCATTTTTGCTGAATGAAGTGTTGCTCTGCTTTTTTTTTTTTGTTTTTAAGCTGGTATGGTTGGCTTCTTTTCATCTAGCTACATCTGTTACTTTTTATAAATAAGCCTCCTCTCCCCTAAGAATCAAGCAGAACTTCTTCCAAGCCTTCTATTCTCAAGTGTAACTTCAGAAGTGCAGAAATAATAGCTTTAATACTTGGCCTTTATTGGCTAATTCAATAGCTTTATGTACTGTAACTGAGAAAGGTAAATGTAAGGGGGATTATAAGGCAAAGGGAGAAACTTTTTCTTGCAATTCTGACCCCAAAAGAACTTCTCTGCAAAGGTCCATCTGGCCAAGGATCCTGCCAGGAGCCTGGAGTCAGTGCTTGGGAAAAATATAAGAAATAGGGCTGGTGGAGAGACTAAGTGTGCGCGCCCTCTGTTTTGGGAAGATTGGCATCTTTCCGAGTCATGTTGCATCTGGAGCACCCTTTTCTGCCTAGTTTTATGAATTTCTTTCAACCATTTTGAAACGTTTTATACTTTTCCCTCCATACCAGTATGACCGTGATCTTCTCTATTAGCTCCTAGTGATGCAACCAATGACTGTAACAAGAACAGGCGTAGAGGAGAGCCGTATTCCATGGCTTAAACTCCTTCACAGCTGAAGAATCTGCAACCTCTGTCAGACTTCGAGTGTTAAGACATGAGACCGCTCAACCTGATAGAGTTTGACGAGCGAGATCGAGCCCCGTGCTCTGCACTGGTGTCCCCCCTGAGGTCGGGGAGGATTTGCGGAAGGCCCCAGAGGAGCTGGCAGCAGCTCGCTCTGAGCCAGAAGGAAAATCCTCCTCTTCCTTCCTTCTCCTTATCTTTATGTGGTGGCACTTGTGAAGGCGTGGATTTTAGCAACCCTCGGAAGGATTGCTATCATAACATGTTACCGCTGTCTAATTCAGGGACTGACAGAGTAGATCTGACTCCTTCCAATAAAGTAAGCAATCGCTGACAGCTGTTTTGACAAACGGCCGTATATTTTGCTATATTCTTTGAGGTTCTTAGCAATCATGAAGGTCTTCCTACGATTAGCTATAGTTTATCAGATAGAAAAATACATAGTTCATGAATTTAAATATTCTACTTACTAATTACTCTTGAAGGCTGTAAATTTGAGCTTACTTAGTGGCGCCCATCTGGAGTGTGTGATAGATAGCAATATAAGTTCACTGAGGTTACACTGTAAGAAATCCTTCGGGAATGAATGGTGGTTGCTATCAGTGACCTGAATTCTATTATGATTTCAAAAATAAAAGTGTAATCTAACAAAACAATGATGTACTAATAAATGCCACTGTATCCACATTAGTTCCTTTCTTCAACAAGCGCATTTACTCTTACTGACTGCTGTATGTGATGTCTCCGTAATGTAAAAGGTTTACGGTGAGGTCAGCGAAATTCATCCATCAAGTTCAGGTCTGAACACAACATTCTGAAGCATCCAAGTTTTATTATTGGTTGTCAGAACCATTTTTCTCTGATTTTTTTCAGTTAAAGTAGTTTATTGAATGAAATGGTCTAAGTCAGTTTTGAAAACATGTCTTTGCTTTATGGTTCTGTAATACTTGTAATCTTTTTATTTATTTATTCATTTCAAATGGCAGAGAAAATACCTTTCTTTTGAAATAGAAAGATAATTCAAAGAACAGAATATTCTAAGGAAAAGTCAATCTCCCACTCATCCTACAACTCTTTTTTTTTCTTTTTTTTTTTTTTTCTTTTTTTTCTCAACTGCTGTCAAATGTGTCAGCCACTCATGTGAGTAATGTAATCCCGGATTTGGAATATGCTGGTGGTTGGACATATGTACAGCCCCAGTGGGAATCCTGCTACTGCTCTGAACCCAAGAGTTCAGTGTCTCTTTCTGGTCTTTGTTATTACTTTCCTTTACGGCAGTGTGAGAAGATGCTGATACGGAATAACAATGAGCTTTTGGAAGAGTAAATGTTTTATTTTCACCCAAAAGAAACCTATGCAATCAGAGCTATGAAAGTAGCTGTTAAATGAGAGTGATTGTGACAATTATAGCGACACAGATATGGCCCCCTCCACTGAATTCTCATGTGCATAAGAAGCCTTGTATCAGTAAGGAAGAACGTAATTCTAACACCTGGGCATGCGTTCTGGGGGCAAATCTGCAGATTGGGAAGATTTCCCAAATCTAATGATATACAAAATTAGAGTAAAAATCACATAGGAACAGACTTTGGAGGACAAATTCATAAAATGTTTTGATTTTAGTTAGGTCAATCCATCCATCGTTAACTGCCACTGAAAACTGTGCATTATATTTTCTAGTGAATTAAGTAGGGGAAGGAAACTGTAAGTTGATACTGTACATTGAAACAGATCTGTAAGGCTTTTAATTGATGATTATACATATACTGATCTAAGACATTTCAAATAGCTATCTTTCCTAAGTAAACCACAACTTTGATCTTTATAGGTTCAGAAACGTCTGGCTTTTTTGAGGTTGTCTTTCATATTCCAAGTGAGTTCAAAAGGTGTCTTTTTTATTAGAAGTAGTAGGTCCCGTGCTTTGAAACTCCAGATGTATACTGAGCAAGAGATGGCTATATGTTAATGTTTACATTCTTTATTAGTTGAAGCTTGATGGAATTTCAGAGTGCCAAAATAAAAATTGAGAATTAATATGCATAGAAGTTGCAAATTTAATTAGCTGGTGTTATCAATCAGGCACGCTCAGTAGAACTCCAGTATGAATTTCGATTTAGTCTATCTGCTGAAGAGTTAGACAAAATGCAAAAAGTGAATATTCAATTAAAAAATGAAGTTGATCAAATATTCAGGGTTGTTTTGTTTTTTTTCATCCAGCAATCCACTTGAACCAATACCATTGGAACACTCAAAGTGCTAATGACCACTCTTGAACAAGTAGGGTGTGATCCTGTAGCTCTCCCTACTCATTGCTATTAAGTGTAAACCAATTGCTAGGCTTTGGTCTAAGGGTGGAGAATTTTTGACTGTTATGATGTTATGGGCACAGTGGTACTGAGCAGTCTATTTGTCATTTATAAAGCACTCTTTAACAATTACTGTGATCAACACACACAGTTCTTTATCAAAGAATCTAAGAAATTAGAGATTAAATGTTTAAGCTGTGTCTTCTGGTCATCCCTCTTTTAGTTCAGGATTGCTCCCTGCAGAATAATTTTGATGAGCCTTCCACCATTTCTCTTTGAAAATGAAGTAACTGTTAAAGGGATATTAAAAAAAACAAAACACTTTTCCTTTAGATTGTAAAATACGGGCAGGAAGTTTAGCAGTTGGGAAAGTGAACTTGCTGAAGTGATTTCATTTTCCACTGCTTATTATGGGCCAGAGGAAAAAACAAGATTATATATACATTTCTATAATCTTTAGCAAAGTTTTTTGGTGTTTTTTGTTTGGTTTTGTTGGTTTTTTTTGTTTAATATAAGAGAAATTCCTAAAGAGTGTCATTAGACGGTCCTCTACAATGAAATGCAATTGAAATGCAGTACTTTTGCTCATTTGTCCCAACTTTAGATAGTCTCATTACTTAGAAGTTATGAGTACCATTTTCTTTGTTGTTATAATTTCTTTTTATGTCACAATGTTTTGGGTTTTTTTTTGTGTGAATGAGAAGAAAGAAGAAAAGAGAGAAAATATGCACCTCGTTTTTTTTCCTACTACGTATTCTTCTGGTTGTGTTTCTTCCTGTTATCCTCATTCATCTTTAGTCCTAACCATGTGGGACTTTGGCCAAAGTTCTCAGTTTCCAGGCTCCACACACCAAACTAGAAAGGAACTTTTAATTTAAATAACATTTAAAAAAAGGTAAGTAAGAAGAGGGTAAGAAATTATATTTTCCACTAGATGTAAGCTACTACTTAAGCTAGTATCAGACGTCTAGGCAAGCGGAAGGGCAATTTTAAAGTGTCGTTCTATTCTATGTAGTACTGTCAACCATGATCCAAAAGTGGTCTGAAAGTCATTTTCTTTATCACAAAGCCACTGGAATATTTATATTTCATTAGCATCACCTTTGTTAATTAACACTTTAATACTTGAATTTTTGGTAGATCCAATATGCATCACCAGATAGTGCCAACTTAAAAAGAGGGTTTGTTCCGAAACCCACATCTGTACAAGTGGAATCTGATTACATGTTAAATCTGCCCCCTACCTGCATTCAGTACACTCAAGAAAAAATACCTGCGGCTTTTTTTAATAGCGACACATCTCTACTATTTCTTCGCTGGGAGCCAGTAAGAGAAATGGAGCTATTCATGCATCACCAAGAAAACGGATACATTACAGTTACAGGGAATTCTGACCTCTGCTACTGGCAAAAAATAATAATTTGTATAATAAGGTTATATTTATGTCGAGTAGCCACAGGGTAGAACACATTACACATTTTAAAATATTTACTCTACAGAATTAATTTTTGAAAGCGTTCATTGGTGTCCAAGTACAAACTAAAATTTAGAGAAAAGTAGATAACAAGTTATAATATTCCTTTGTAGGAAAATGTATTTTGTGCTGGTGAGGTTTCTACGCTTACTACCACAGTATCTGAGACCTCAATGTGAGGACCTTAAACTGTGTGAGCAGCATATCTCACATTTTATTAATTATTGAATCTCAAACCAAAATACCATCTCATAACAAAAGACAGTTGTCTTATTAGAAGATAATTATTCTAGTGACACTAGCAAGGGAATTATTTTACCAGAAGGGAAAATATAAGCACAATATTTTGTAGTAAAAAGAGTTCTAACATGATGTAGTAATGTTTTAAAGAATGTTTCTGTGTTTTGTTTGTGGGTTTTTTTTTTAAGCTCAAATATCAGTTAGCACAGGGCTGTACAATAAAGCTATCAAAATCGAATATCAATTAAATAAATAAAAAATCCTTAATAGTATTTAGTGGTTTGGAATCCCCTGACAAAGAGCACCCTGTATAGGTAGCAGCTTTTCCCAGTAAAAGCTGTGTCCAGTGCCCCGGTCCTCCTTGAGCTGGTTGTACCTCATTTTAGCAGCTGCACAGTGAGCAAGCAAATATTGCCTGACCTGGCTTAGCTTTGAAGTATCCTGTCATTATTGAGGCTTTTCTGTATTAATTATATAATTTAGACTCACGGACTTGGACAGATGGGCCACTCGGTGGATAAGGAATTGGCTGGATGGCTGCACTCAAAGAGTTGTGGTCAACATCTCGATGTCAAAGTGGTGAGCAGTGGTGAGTGGTATTCCTCAGGGATCGGTACTGGGACTGATACTATTTAACATCTTTGTTGGTGACACGGATGGTAGGATTGAGGGCACCCTCAACAAGTTTGCCAATGGCACCAAGCTGGGTGGAGTGGTCAACACGCTGGAGGGAAGGGATGCCATCCAGAGACATTGACAGGCTGGAGTGGTGGTCCTGTGCAAACCTCATGAAGTTCAACAAGGCCAAGTGCAAGGTCCTGCACATGGGTCAGGGCAGTCCCAAGCAGAAGTCCAGGCTGGGCAGAGAACCGACTGAGAGCAGCCCTGAGGAGAAGGACTTGGGGGTGATGGTTGATGAGAAGCTCAACATGAGCCGGCAATGTGCACTCGCAGCCCAGAAGGCCAACTGCATCCTGGGCTGCATCAAAAGAAGCGTGGCCAGCAGGTCAAGGGAGGTGATTCTGCCCCTCTACTCTGGTCTGGTGAGACCCCACCTGGAGTACTGCGTCCAGCTCTGGAGCCCCCAACATAAGAAGGACATGGACCTGTTGGAGTGGGACCAGAGGAGGGCCATGAAAAGGCTGGAGCACCTCTGCTATGAAGATAGGCTGAGGAGTTGGGGTTGTTCGATCTGGAGATGAGAAGGCTCCAGGGAGACCTTAAAGCAGTACTCAAAGGTAGCCTACAGGAAAGCTGGAGAGGGACTCTTTATCAGGGAGTGTAGTGATAGGACGAGAGGTAATGGTTTTAAACTGAAATAGGGGAGATTTAGATTATATATTAGGAAGAAATTCTTTACGCTGAGGGTGGTGAGCCCCTGGCCCAGGTTGCCCAGAGAAGCTGTGGCTGCCCCATCCCTGGAGGTGTTCAAGGCCAGGAAACCAGATTAGGAGCCTAACTTCTGTTTTTTTCTTTTCAAATATCACCATTGAATGACTTTCTTCTATATAGAGATGTGAATGCTATGATGTGCTTCAAAAAGGGAAAGGTTTTGCACAGAGAAGAAGGCAAGTTTGTAAACGAGATCTGAAATGAGTAGCTACCTAACTGTGTAGTCTCAGTGCATGAAGTTTTTTAAAATATTGACAGGGTCTACTAATCTTTTTTTCTGTGTTAGATGTTAAATGGAAAACAATATTTGGATAATAAAGCTAAGAAGTTTCAAGCCAGTTAAGATTCCAGAGTGCTGGGGAGACAGGGTAAGCCCAAGGGTGAGGAATATCAGCAAAGTTCCTGATGTGACTCTGCAGCTAATAAAAATACATGAAGGTAATGAACATTAGCTTACTGTTGTGGTGTCTGAATACACAAACACAAACAAAAACGGGCTGCAACAGAAGAAGTGTATTCAGGAGGTCAAGGGAGTTGATTCAGCCCCTCTACTCTGTTTTGGTGAGACCTAGCCTGCAATAGTGCGTCCAGCTCTGGAGCTTCCAACATAAGAAGGACATGGACCTGTTGGAGTGGGACCAGAGGAGGGCCATGAAAAGGCTGGAGCACCTCTGCTATGAAGATAGGCTGAGGAGTGGGGGTTGTTCGGTCTGGAGATGAGAAGGCTCCGGGGAGACCTTAAAGCAGTACTCAAAGGTAGCCTACAGGAAAGCTGGAGAGGGACTCTTTATCAGGGAGTGTAGTGATAGGACGAGGGGTAATGGTTTTAAACTGAAATAGGGGAGATTTAGATTATATATTAGGAAGAAATTCTTTACGCTGAGGGTGGTGAGCCCCTGGCCCAGGTTGCCCAGAGAAGCTGTGGCTGCCCCATCCCTGGAGGTGTTCAAGGCCAGGTTGGATGGGGCTTTGAGCAACCTGGGCTGGTGGGAGGTGTCCCTGCCCATGGCAGGGGGGTTGGAACCAGATGATCTTCAAGGTCCCTTCCGACCCAAACCATTCTATGATTCTGTGACTTTTATTCTATAGACAAGAATTGGACTAACAATACATTATTTTTTCTGTGTATATGGTGTGGTCCCTTCTGCTCAGAACAAGACTTTGAGCGTGACCCTGCAAACCCTTCCATCTGATTTCTGCAGACGTGTCAGCAGCACATCCTGATCTGCTCTCTCGAGAACTGCTGGTAGAACTGATGTATGGGCATGCTGTTCGCAACTGTGCAGTAGACTACATTTTGATTTACTGTTCTTAAATCCTACAAACTAATTTCCTAATCTTTGAATTGTAGAACGAAAATTAAGTAATCTGGGAATATATTTCCTCGGTTTAGTTTCCTGTAATTTTCTATAGCGGTTCAAAATTAGACTTGAAAGGTACTGTTTTCTCTCTTCCCTGAATCAAAACATACATTTTGAACAATTTAGAAATTATAGATGTGGTCTACATAGGGCTACCTGCTGCTTCTTGCGTAGGGCAGGTATTTGTATTTGTGCCAGGATTTCATGTATCAAGTGTGAAATACGGATGTTTGTATTTAAAGAAATCTTACTCTGCATAAATGGCACCTAATCAAAACTAAGTTGTTAAAAAAACAGGCCATGAGTCTAGGCCAGTTGCATAAATGAAGAAACAATGAAATGGGCAGAAAAACATAAAGTTAGGGTAAGATCCTTAGAACAGTAGCAAGGCAGTAAAAGACTTGGCATT
This sequence comes from Charadrius vociferus, assembly GCF_000708025.1. NCBI lineage: Eukaryota > Metazoa > Chordata > Aves > Charadriiformes > Charadriidae > Charadrius > Charadrius vociferus. The sequence continues at coordinate 2,273,755 of NW_009650060.1, forward strand.
CAGCGTGCCTGAAATACACAGGGAAAAAACAATAACAGCTTGCAACGAGGAGCATAACAGCTCTCATCAAGATGAGTGACAATCATCACCAAGATACAGAAAAGAACCACTCTGTAGGAATGGTGGTTTTTAGTTTAATTTGCATTATGCAACTTCTGTAGCTTTGCAGGTGGGCTCAGCACCAGCTCCTGTCCGTGCCAATTTGCTGCTCTCTCAAGGTTTTCCTTTTGCACAGCTCCCAGAGGAACAAAGCTGTCATACAGAGCATTTCTGCTGTCCCCCAACCTGAAAATCCGAAGAATGGAGATTCCTCTGAGCATTCTCGATGTTCTTTATGACATGCTCGTGTCATCAAGAGGCACTCGGGCAAGTATCTGTACACCGTAGGGTACACAGCCATTACATGGATATATAAAATGTGTCCTTTGCCGGCTTCATTTTTTTCTGACTCTTCAAGTTGTCCTTTCTATCTTCTAAATCTCTTTTCCTCCCAGTCCTAATCCGCCTCTACCTCGACCTCTTATGTCCGTGCAGTTTCCATAGGCTTGTCCAGCTTCTCATTTTTGGGGGGTTGTACAATATTCCAACTGAGACCTGCAGGTAGATGGTGGATGCCATTTTTCCATTCCAGCCACGAAGGGTAGGGTGGGTGTGCTGACAGAAAAAAAGCCCCTATTGCAATCTTAATCTCAGAATGTAATGTTGAAATTACAGCTGGTTTGGAAAATACGTGAGCTGCCTGCCTCGCCCCGTGAGATAGTTTACAATCCAGAACCTTCATAATCTCTGGTGTTAAAAGCTCGGGATCCTGCCAGCTTCCTAACGGAGGGAAGCTGCTGGCTGGGAAATCATACTTTTGATTTAAAAACTCAGTTGTACAGAGTTGTAGAGAAGTAGATTCATAACAATAATAAACACTGATTTAACAATCGATTTGCACAGCAAGTGGCTGAAGAGTCACTGAAACAGTGGTTTTCACACTAGAACTCAAATTGTGTACTAGATCTCCCCAGAGAACGGCCTCTTTCTTTCTTCATATCTAGTCCTGTGCCAGGACCACTATTGTATCTTCAACAATAATTATTATTCTGTGGTATTGGATAACTCTTATAATGGGATATTAGATAGATTTCAATAAATGATGTTTAAGCAAGCAAAGGGCAATCTAAAGAAAAAATTGGAACATCAAAAATTATGAAAGATGATGAACACATGAACTAGCACACATGCGCAGATCGTGATAGATGCAGGGAGTGATTTAATTTTAACAATACAGTTTTTGAATACGTGGCCATGGGCAGATACACAGAGGCGAACCAGCTCTGACGGGGTGAGATGGTCTCACTTTCTACCAGCTGAAACACGTGAGCAGTCCTCACACATTTGATTGACGCCACAGAGAGCAATAACAAATAAGTGAAATAATGATAGCCATCTATTATTTTCTGTGCCAGCTATTTGCTGTGTGAATGTGGCTCCACGCTCCAAAGAATTTGGAGTTCTCCTTCTGCCGAGTCTTACATGTTTCGCTGGAGGGCAGTTGGCTGTAAGTCGTCCTAGTTTGACTTTAATAAGTGAGCTGGATGAATACATTCAATTTACTTAAAAGTTTTATCTGATTTAGAAGTTTTTTTACCAGATGCAGACTTACTCTCCATCTTTTAAAAAGTATATTCAAACGTAAAAAATATATTATATCAAAAAGTATCAGAACTTACATTATTTCTGCAAATACTGTGGTTCTTCAAATTGGTTTTATGTATATTTTTTCCTGATTTTCTTTTTGCTACTCACACAGAATTCTACGTGTATTTTTTGCAGCATGATTCAGATGTAAGAGACCAAAAATTCTTTAAAATATATGGTTATGTGAAGTTTCTTAGAGTTGTCCAGTACTCATAAAGATTTTTACCAGAGATTATATCTAATTTTTAAAAAGAAATTTTAATCTTGCAACCTGATAGTATATGGCTGTGGGTTTTTTTCGGGTTTTTGGGGTTTTTTTTTCGTTTTTTTGTGTCTGTAGTTAAGGAATAAGTTTGCAAATAGTTTTGAGCTGGCAATTAAATATGGAGGCATAGCATGGAAGCAGTGAGGGGTTCTGGTTTTTTTTTTCTTTAAGGAGGAAATCTGGACCATGGTAGTTCTGCTGTCAAAGCATTGGCTATAAGTAAGGAGTGTCTGCACCTTGGCCATGCCCAGGTACCACAACCCCTTTTGAAACATTTACCACCAAAGACTCAGGGATTCATTCTGATAGCACCATTTTAATATAAAAAAATGCTTTTATCAAGAAGAAATATTTCACAGTTAGAGTTTGTGTGATCGAGTAGAAATATCCATAAAGTAACATCCAACATTCAGTAGAGGAAACAGTGACCATCACTGAGCTGTGGGACCCTCCCAGTTAGCCTGGGAGTGGGGTGAGCTGAGGGCTGCTGTACGTTTGGATGCCCTGGGGACTAAAGAGGACGTTTGAGAAGTACCACCATTTACATGGACGCAAAGATTTTGAAAGAGATGAAAAGTGGGTTGTGGTTGTAGTGCAAAGAAAAATAATAGATTAGTGCCCACAAAAATGTATCATGAAAAAGCAGAGGATGTTAAAGGAAAGGGTGTACACACGGGCAGCAGAATATAATTCATGATACTGAAAAGAACAGTAGAGCATAAACTGCTTTCTTCCACGTTTCTCTGTCCTGAGACCATCATTCAGAGAGCCTCTAGGCCTTTCCAGCTCTTCATGAGCTTTCTGTCTAAGATCTTACTATGTCTGATCTCATTCGTTCTTGTTTATTATCTCTACTTGCTTTTCTTTTTATAGGTATTCAGCGGTGTTTTTCACTCAGTCGCTCATTCTGTTCATATATCTCATTTTGATATTTCTTGGTCTTACTTAAGTGGATTTTGTTCACGTCACACTTCTGTGGAATTCTTTACCACATTAATTCTTTGATTTCATTCAAATCAAAACTGAAAGTAGATTAATTCTGTAATTATTACAGCTCCTCTTATTTGTTTGACATGTTGGCTTTTGGCCCTGTTTGCTTTGGGATGCACAAAACACTGAGTTGTATGTTTGTCAGCATATTCAGTTTTTAAAAAAATAAATATGAAAAAGCACGATAGAACTTCTTTAAAATCTCAGAAGATGTGGTAGCCAAAAAGACTCAACAATAAAAGACTCATAGAAAGTCATAATAACAAGAAGACCTAGAAGTTATGTTAGTAACTACAAAGCACTGAAGGTTAAAAGAAAAAAAAAAAAACTGGAAGAGAAAATTACGAAGGAAAGAATTACTGAATTACAAAGCTGTCAAGAGAGGAGACAGAAACTCGCCACAGATGTATATTTTTTTTATTAAATTGGAGGTGGTAAAAAAAAAAAAAAAGTTGGTTAACTAATTAGGATTAGAAAGCCTTTTGGACAAAATTCTTCTTTTTTGTTTTTCCCTTCCTTTTTTTTTGATGGAGCAGCCTAAGAAATAACTAACTCTGCTGGTCCCCCTAGTGTTCAGAGTGCGTGAAGAGGGAGAGGACAGAACAGGGCGGATTAAGTTTGAAGCTGTGCAGTGGAAGGAGAGCAGGATGTCAAAAGACGAGGCAGAAGATGTTCAGAGCTAGAAAAAAGTGTGGCAGAGGGGAGTGAGTGGGAGCTGTATTGGCAAGAGAGAAAGACTGAGATTTAAGACGGAACTTTCCTTGGTGACATTGAAAACACTCTGTTAGGCGTTTGGAAGTAATTCGCTGTATTGATTCTGTGCTCAGTGTGGAAATGATTATCGTGTTTGTGCACCAGCTACTAAACATGCTAAGCTGTTTTATCAGCATCTTTTAGTTTTAATATTCTGAACGATAGCCTTTTGCCACTGTAGTCCCATGCAGAGAAAGGAATTCTAATCCCCCCTTGTACTTGATTTGATTTTATTAACACATTTTCTCGCTGACTGACAGGCTCCATTCATTAAATTATGAAATCCAAATTAACCCCAGGCTCTGTGTTCTGTGTCATTCCTTGTCAGGGTGAAGGGAAACTACCCCAAATTATACCATTGGCTTTTTTTTTTTTTCTTTTTTACATTTGCAGGTCTTATTATTTAAAATAAGGATTGAACTGTGTTTCTCATCTGTTCTGAAATACTTTGATGGTTCATTACAAACAGCTTTAACCAGATCAAAATACAGGTTTGTTAATACTCGCTGTCAAATTAGGAATGCTGCCCAGTTTCGGAAGAG
>NW_009650060.1:2278001-2314642 GCF_000708025.1 Charadrius vociferus
GCCCATGGATATCCACACGTGTTTGTTTCCTGTAGAAGAGGTACCAAATTCTCCTTCTTTTGCACAATGAAACCAATACGGATGTGAGGAGCTTCTGCAGCATTAGTCAGCCAATTTTACAGCTTTTTCTATTCACGAGGGGGAAAAAAAAACCACCACCGTCCAACTTCTAAATTCTCTAAATGAGGTCTACCTCCCTTTCTTTGAAAGAAAATAGAAAGCTTGTTGCCTGGTGGAGCTCAGCTGGGGCCTGTTACCTGAGAGTGATTAGGAGAACACGCTTTCTGCCCACTCTTTTCTCAGTCAGGGAGCACTTCTCTCCTTTGCAAAAAAAAAAAAAAAAAAAGGATGGGACAAAGCTATTGTTGCTGACCAGCATTTTTCAATCAGGTCATCTTCTCTCTTTTTTAAAAATCTAAAGAAGAATATTGCAGCTGCTACCAGTTGTTCTTCTCGAAGGGCTTTTTGAATGTTATTTCATTAAAGGGGAAAAAAAAAAAGAGATTTTATCTAGGGATATAGTCATTCTTGTAAGAGATGGGAGATCATGAAATACATCAGCTTTTTATTTTTTAACCGTAATTGTCATCTTACCAGATCTCTTAACTTGGGATTTTTTGTGTTCTACACTTCATTTTTTTCCTGTTTTCAGTTGCTTTTGCACAGATTTTTATCGATAGCCACCTTTTATATTTGCTGTCTCCATCTATGAAGAATGAAATTAAATAACTTCATCTGAATTTAAATTAAATTAGATCAGTTAAATATGGAATTAAATGGTAAAGGTAGCTAATAAATACTTGCTTATCGATGTACACAGGATGTGTCCATGTAATTGGGGAAAATAAAACCAAAGGTGAAGTGATTGCTGAAAGTCTGGGAGACACCGGTATCTTAAATATGGACTTAATACATTTCAGGATTTTATTTTTTTTTTTCAGTTTTGAAACATGTTTTGTTTATAAATAGCCATATTGTCATAGCCCATATGGTCCAATAGTCCATTCTATCATTCTATTAGTCCATTGACGTGCCTGACACAGGACTGTTGTGCCTCCTGTCTTACTCTTTCAATGCAACCGGGAGCGTAGAGTTCAGTAGAGCCTTTCCCATATGATCCTGCCTCCTTTGGTTAATTTACATTGTGCGTGCTGTTTATGAATTAAGTCAGTGATTTGGTGTTTCTGGGCGTCCTGCTTTCCAACACCGAGCACTAATGTGTCGGTGTCACTAGGAAGAAATTTTTTATGTGAGCTGTTTTGTACAGAAAGTTGATAGTGAGTTCCTTGAATTTTTCAGAAACATTTTCAAGAGCGACTATAAATTTTTCATATGTAGAAGATAAAATACGCAGCAGACAACCATCCTGTAACAAATGGTACCATCTGAAAACGTGAAGTTATGATTGTCATATTTTAAAGTGCATGATTTTATGCTGAGTTGGAGGCTGCACAAATCGTGTGGATGTGGGTGCGTACGCGGGCCATATCTCAGGCTGCTCACGGGGAGCGCTGACACTTGGCTCTGAAAGCTCCTTTAAGTCATCCTCCCGTTCCATTGCGATGGCTGAGGGAAGCCGTAATACACTGCGGCTGCAGCGACCTGGGTGGAGCACAGGAGCCTTTGGGGTTTTTAATAGCAGCGGAGTCTCCTGTGCTAGAGATACATTCTGCTAATGAAAAAGACAAGGCATTTGCATACTCGCTATTTTCTAAACAATCTTTCTTCTTCTGACTTTACCAACGTGCCTAATGCTACATGGACTTTGTGACCTTCCTGGGCTGCCTTCTTGATGTCTGACAATGCGGATCCGAGTTCATCAGACTGCCTGAATCGTGGAGCAGCGGTAGCAAAAGAGCAACTCGACGCAGCGGTATCAGCCTCATTAGCAGCAATAATGGGCTCTTAGTGCAGTCTTGATTCTCGTATGATTTTAATGGCACAGCTTTCTCTGTCTTTTTTTTTTTTGTATGGAGAAAGCATGAAGTCAGAGAACTTTTGTAGCCAATAAAATATGGAAGGTTGCAGATACACATTTCTTATTCTCAAGGTGTAGTTCTCTTTGTTCTGAAGAGCAGACCATTGTCAATAAAAATGTTTGATGGGAGATTTTCATTAGGAAACTCTGAATTTGAAATATTCAGGTCAGGAAGAGCACACTGTGATAGTCAGCATTTGGTTTGAACTTCTGAACGTTGGAAGGGTTTTTGGAGGTACTGCTTGAAAGAAAGTAAATCTCTGATCCTGGATGGTCTCTCAATTTATTAAAACCCTGAATGAACTAATAGAGGCACTTCAGAGAGCATTATACATTGTGAAAAGTCAGTAAAAATAACACTAGTCCCTTAAAAGTTCTCCATACGAATTTTTGGAAATAGTTTTGGATGTAGTTGTATTTTTGTGACAGTTAAGGCTGGTAGGCAGCTGGGGTCTGCAGAACAATTGAGTTTCTTACTGGTTGACACGTTGCTGGATTTTGCTGGTATCATTTTAATTGGGAGTCTTGTTAGTAGTCCTTACATCAGAGTGTAATTCCAGTTTTGTTCTCATTTGTATTGAAATAAAGATCTGGTTTTGCGTTTAAAGGATGAAGTCTGAATTTTGGCACAGCTCTGTGTGATGCCATGCCTCATTCTCACAAGGAAATCGACTTTCCATTTTATCCTTACTCCAAGGAACCAGCATTATTATAATGATTAGCAATTTGTTTAAATACATTAGAGTGAATCCTAGAGGCCAACCAAGGGCTCCTCCCGTATCAGCCCAGTGCGTCAGAATAGCGCAGTTACAAATGGTAGTAGGGATGTGATTCTTCACAATCCCAGTGTTCACTCTTGTGTAGCTATCATGCGATTTGCTATGCTTTTTAGAGACAAAGAGAGCTCTACAAAGACAGAAGAACTATAGGAATATGTGCCTCTTCAATAAACAGGGTGGGAACCCAAACCTTACGTGTCCTTTACCTATCCTACAGTAACTTACGAAGGGGAAGTGGTAGTCCGTTCTTGTATATGTTTTGAGGCAGAGAGTAGCTGCCCACATCACATCCCCAGGTATATAAAGCACATGAACTAACCTCAGAGTGAGCCGACGTGATTTTAATATCGTAGCATATCAGCAGAGTGTAAAGATGCACTCATTTGCTCAATCAGTGGGATGTTTCTCCCTTCATCACTACGGTGCTGGGGTCCCCTCAGAACAATCCATATGTTTCATTTTTGTACCAACCATGCCAAAAACAAAGAACTTGATTATTTCTAGTTTTAATCAACCTTAACATCAGAGTCAATAGGATATATATGAATCCTACTTCAATCTTAGGTTGTGAAATTATTATTTTTTTTTTGCAAAAGGTAACCATTATAAACTTCACTAAACTTAAATCAATGTAGAACAAAAGAAATCACTAGGTTTGACATTTTAAATAAATGTTCCCATTATCTCAAAAAAAAACCAACAAAAGAACTTTGGGTTGGGGGGACTTCTAAGAGGATCATACTTGTGTTTTATTAATACAGCAAATTATGTTTGAAGGAAAGCTAGAGTTTCTGTTTCTTCAGTATTTTCTTTAGGCTTCTTTTAAAATGTAAAGTTTCCTTGGTTGTACTAAAAGCTGATAAAAAATTGTATTTCCCTCCCTGCAAAAAGGGTAGGTTGTGGGATATGCTGATACTACTTACTTTACACAATTCCTTTCTTACTAATTTAACAATTCAGGGTTGTTTTTTCCCCCATTCTTTATAGTAATGGTTGTGTATGTGAAATGAATCTGAAGCATTATAGTAAAACCGTGGAAATATTTCTTATACCAATAGCTAACATCCTGCAGCTCATCTGCATCCTGTAGCTGAATCACCTACTGCGGAGACAAGTAGAGCAAATGGAAGTGAAATAAAATATAAAATAAAAGAAGCCGTTCACTACAGTTGTCAATATGACCTAAAATTAGCATCACTTCTAGGCCCCACAACAACCTTTAAGTCACCTGAATAATAAGTATTATTTTCTATGTAAATGTTCCATAGGATTTTACTTTTTTACCCATAGCCAGATATGATACCCCAAAATCTGAATCAAGTCTGGAGCCTCCGCGGTGGTAAGAAATGTACAAGTCAGTGCAGCAACATATGGTCCTTGTACTGAAAAACCTGGTTTGGGGAGATACTGCAATAAAGCCTTGCGATAGGGATGGGACTATAAAAAAATGCTTCTGAGCTGGCTTCAGATATGCTGATATCTGTGTGCCTGCGCCAGAAGAAGGTCTCAGAAGCTGGGACCTGTCACAGCCACGTTTTTCTGGGCAGGTTTCGGTGTTGTGATGAGCTGCCAGGCTCTGCGCCCCCGGCCGAGCTGCGTTAGAGACGGCTGTTGGTGTGCTGGAATAACCAGCCCCGGCTGAGCACTGTCAGCCTCCGGGGAATTCTCAAAAGGATTTGTCCTAGTCTGCTTTCGCTCGCTCCCGTCTTTCAGTCGGAGCATGAAGGGTTTGGGGGAAGGCAGGCAGCTGGTGAGAAATCATTTCTATACTGGTCATCCAAAGAACTATAAGCATAAGGATACATGCAAATAGTTCTACATATTGTTTACCTGTAAAAATTACATAGAGATGAATGAACAGATGTGCTAACATCTGTTTATCACCTGCTTCATGTGAAGCTATGTGGGAAAAGGTTATGTTTTTGCTTCTTTTATTAAATGATATTTTTGGTTGGAATATTTGCTTTCTTTGCCTTGATAATTTTTTTGTTGTGGAATAACAGTTTGCTGTACAACACTGGTCTATTGCTCTTCGATTTCCAGATTCCTTTTTTTGGATCAAAACCACTCTTTCCGTGATATATTTCTCATTCCCATAATAATGAGACTTTTCAAGCAAGCCCCTTGCTTAACTGCATGTACTTAAAATATTCTCCAAACCAAAAAAACTTCATGTAAAACAGGAAAAAGAATATCAGATAGGAAAAGGAATACATGAAATAAATGTGCAAATTGTTTTAGCACTGTGAATATGGCTTATATACTCATGCGGCGCTTGCTGCAACTTGTGACATCTTTCACAGAAGTGTCACCTTTAGGAGGCTATTTTTGGCGACGATGTTTCAGCATGGGATTTTAAGGGTAACAGTGGGTATTGGATATATTCTCAAGGGATCACCTTCACATTCCCTCAAATATTTCTAGGTGTATTAAAAAAGTGAGGAGTATATATTGCTGAATAGCTATGCACACTTGTTTTATTCTTGCTCATAAAACCAGATTCAGTAAAAACTTCACCAATACTACGGTATATTTCTCGACAGTATTCCAAGCCATTACTTTCTTTGGATAAACAGCAGTTAGTACAAATCTTAAATATGCATGTAGGAAAATATTCAGGCTCTATAACATTTGTCACTTGCAGAACAGCTAAAGCAACAGAGATGCACAGCCTGAGCTAGAAAAATGTTAATGTAAACCTTCATACCTAGAGAGTTTGGAATTAGCCACCTTTTGCTTTCTTTAGCCGTGAGTAGGCAGAAGAGGAGGCATTTATGAAACTTAACCGACTCTTAGTTTTTCTTCTTTCTTCAAAGAGTGTGAAACTGTTACATGTTTTAGGAACCCGCAGGTTCCTGAGGGCTTGCTGCGTAGGGGCTGGTTACCGGCGCTCTGCAAGCTCCGCGACCAACGGCTTTGACATTTTCATGGCTTGTAGAGAAGTCAGTCGTTAAAGAGAGGCTGCTAAATTATGGAAGCAATTTTTATCTTCCAGTTCTTTGCTACTGTTGCTTCCTATAAACTCGGAGGACTGACAGCCCTTCATTTCTAGGCTGTTCACGGATGCCTTCTGTTGGCCTGCACCTTTTTTGGCTACGCCAGCGGGTAGGCTGATCTCCAGCTCGCTTTACAGCCAGTTCTAGGAGGCTGCAGAGAAAAGAAACCTTCTTTTGCCTTTTCTTTGCACCGAACCCAGTTTGAGGATTCCTTACAGAGCTCAGCTTCTGTCACTGCAGTGCGCTGTGTGCACAGCCTCCAGCCATGGAGCAGATGAAAAAAGGAGGAGAGACAGAAAGAATTTTTAAAAAGGGGAGGCAAATACTGTGACTTTCCGCTTTGCTGCTTCCTTCGTATGTTCCCTGTCAGAATTTGACTTCGTAAATAACTCTTTGAATCTATATTTAGAATGGGAAGTATTTTAGCAAGAAATAAGACTCAGCACAACCAAATCTATTTAAATGCAGCATAATTGAAATGTCAACATAGTCATCAAATGCCTCAAGGTGTTTCTTCGGTGAAGGCTGGATATGACACAAAATAGATGTCTGAATACTGTGGTACAGAATAAAGCCTTTGTGCACTCCTCAAATCTAATCTCGCACTCACCTTACTGAATGTTTGAAAACGCCTGGCTGAAGCCTGTCTGCTGCTGTGGTCCTCGTTCTTCCCTTCTTTCAGGGAACCTGACGGTGCAGAGAAGGTTTTGATCTTGGAGAAGAAGGAAGTTGAAGGGCTTTCCGTGCCGGCAGGCGGGGAGCCTGTCCTGCTGGGACACCCGGCATTGGCTTCAAGCTCCTGTCCCGCTCGGCAGTGCGGATCTCACGCCTTCACAGGGAGTGCTGGCGGGGACGTGTCACCTGGGAAATGCGTTGGGAATCTTGGTTTCCTCAAAGTGATGGTTGACTCTTCGTTCAACTGCTGATGGAGCGGCTTAAAAGAAGACAGCAACGTTTTACACAAGCTGCCATCCTCCACTTTTGGGAAGGGCCAGTACTCCACTAAGAACAGAGAGTAGAAAGTACCATTAAAGCATCTTTTTTCGTATTTTTGAAAATTAATCAGCTCCTGTGTATTACTGTCTCCTTAGGAAATCCTCTAATATGTGACCCATAACCTGGTCCCTGAACTATGCTGCCCTACTGGCCTTCCAGTGGCAAGGAAACCTTTGTGATAAATGGTGGTCACACGCAAAAGCAGTGCCCTTCCCGCTCTCCCCCAGTCTCCCAACTGGTGCTGCTGGCCACGCTCACGGGGCCTATTGCGGTTAGAATGATACCCCGTTTCACCTGTATGTCTGTCCTAGCCAGCACGCTGGCTCTAGATTTCGGTCTGCCTGTGCGACACGTCTTGGTTTTAGCAATTGATAGGCCGAGAAGACTAATCCGTCCAACTCTGGCTTTATGAGGCAATACTTTTTTTTTTTTTTTTTAAAGAGATTAAGTTCAGCTAGATCTTTATCAGCAAACTGTGATTTCAGAAGGAAAATGAACTTGACAACTGTTTTAACAACCTGGATGTTTATGTATGTCTTTGGGTAATGCCTAAAGTCAATGTTTGTTAAGTCTGATTGATAAAAATACGTGCCTTTCATCAAGGTCAAATTAATTTGTGGAAATTTGCTTTTGCTTACCATGCTGCTTTTGCACAGAATCCCTGTCAGACTTTGCTGAAACTATGAAGGCGTTTTCTCATTTAAGTTATGATTATCTTCACCGTGAACTTGCCTGTGAACACTACCTCATTTGAATGTGTCTTTTCTAAAGGATGCCTCAGATTGGATTCCAATTCAGTCAGGTGATGAATTACCTGACTTGACCTAATTCATTAATTTTAATGGTGTTTGAAGTCTCTTTTACTCAGGGCTCCTCTGATAGACCTATCTTATAGACACCTTTATAATAATGTCCGTTCATTGGCTACTTAAAGGACATAACTTGAAACTGGTTGTGACTGCTAGGATGCACGCTGTCTACTGGTTTGGATTGTGTTCTGCCTTAGGTTCTCAGTGTACGTTGTGGGTTACATCGGGCAAATGTAAGGCTGACTTTGCTTTAGAGAGGAAGGCTTGGAAAGGAGTTGTGAAACTGTGTCTGATGAATATGTATGGATGAATTTATGTATATTCAAATGTTCATGTAATGAAACTGTGTTTAAACTGCTGTTTTCACACAGTACAACCACCCCATATGTTGTAGCATAGTTCTTAAGTTACACTGTAGTGTAGTATGGGACTAAATAAATGGCATAATTTTGTAACTGAGGTCATTAGAATATAGCTTTATGGTATACAGAGATGGAGGGGTTTTTCCTGATATTTTAGGTATTATTACAAATACAAAAGTCTTGCTATGCAATAATGAAGTTGATTCTGGAAAGAAAAAAATATCAAAACACAACAAACAACCCTCTGTTGCTGTCTTCTTAATGCGGATACATCTTGTGATCTACTGTATGCTCCTAATGTTTGTGTCTATTACCCGTTGGTTCCTGTCATATATTTCTGAACATGATGCTTGTCTGGGTTATAGGATACAACTTCTATGGGTTTGTATATAACTAACTCAAAACGACAAAACAAAGTTGAAAAAGTAACCTAACACCAGAACTGGAGGAGGAAACCTTTTTGTTGCCATCCAGAGAACGAATTTTCTCATATTGAATGAAAGACACATACAACAAACAGTAATGCTACACCAAAGAAATCATCAAAGCTGCTTATGAACTGATGTTTAATCACTGAAGGCTGCTGGAGTTGCCTTCTCCTTCTGAGTTTGGTGAGAGTTAGGGAGAGACGCGTGGAAGGACCGTGAAGGAGCTGCTGCAGGAGACGGTAGTTACTGCCTCCTCATCGCTCTGAAATGTTGCTCTCACTTACCTACAGAAAAAGTCTGATTAAGTTTGTGTAAACGCTGTGCATTTGCAATGCTTCAGATGATGGCAGGATGGAACCAGGTGGTGGTAACCTGCCTCGAGGGGAGGTGGGGTCCATAGCTGCTAGAGGGAGGCTGGCAGCAGGTACAGCTGAAGGTAAGGAACTCCACTTACAATAGTCACTAAAGCATGAAACAAAAGAACATCTTAGAGACGGTGTATAAAAATAGCTTCAATTAGTAGTACAGTTGTAGTCAGGTAACAGTGAGGAGCTTTCAATAATCGATTCTGACTTGCCCTGCAACCTTACTAACAGAAACGAGACAGGAAAAGTACTGCAAAATAATACATTTTTGCCTTCTGAAACCTCTCTTCTTTTAAATGTGATAGTAGAATTATTTTTCACAGTTGTGGAAGTATTGCATATTATTTTTTTCAGTTCTAGAGACTGTGTCTGTTAGAAGAGGCAGTTGGAAAGAAACGCCTTCTGTTTGGAGTGTCCTTTGTCCTGTATGCTGGGCTGAGGACAGTTAAACAGTTGGGGCGAGGTAGAAAAAGGTGCTTTTTGGAGAACTATTGAGCATGTTGAGAATAGAGAACTTTTGGTAGTGGGCTGGAGGGAGAGCAAATGAAGAGCATGCAGCGAAATTAAAAACTTGGGAGGTATCAAAAGGAGGGCAAGACTTGCTTACTGCAAGTAACTTGCTGACTTGCTGATTTACAGGACCCAGAAACTTGGAAGAAAAAGAAAAAAATAAAACAACTCCCCTAGACAGGAATGTCAGACTTTCTTCAACCCAACCGCCATTTAAAGTTGATGGGGCTGCAAAAGAACACTGAATAAGGAGCCACTACGCTTGTTCCAGCAGGCCTTATTTTTTGTTTGTAGAGACAGTAGCTAAATTAATCACTTAAATTCAGATTTAGATGCACACATTAAATGTTTTCCTGAGATATGGTGAACAGCTATAGCTCCCCTTGAGTCAATTCCTTCTAGCAGCTGGAGTTAAAAAATGCTCAGTGTTTCTGAAATTCAACTACTTGATTTGAGAACTAGATCAAATGAAGGATATAGATAGAAAAGAATAATTATTTTCTTAAAAATTCAAACCCCTCAGGACTGTAAGTTTTGCTTTATATCTTGTTTGGCAACTAGCAGATTGTTGCTGAAAACAAGTAATAGCTGACTCTGTGTTAGAAGTTGTATTTATAAATTTTTTAGACTCCATCTCCAATCGTGGGCTGAAAACAAGGTTTGTCTATTGAAATACATGCAGAAAAAGAGAAGTCCAGGTAATGTTCTGGAAGATCAATAGAGAAATATAATACGAAACACGTTATATAGAATCTCTAATATGTGTTCTATGTAATATAATTGTCATGTAATATTGTATTATCGTTACATAATCATAGAATCACAGAATGGTTTGGGTTGGAAGGGACCATGAAGATCATCCAGTTCCAACCCCCCTGCCCTGGGCAGGGACACCTCCCACCAGACCAGGTTTCTCCAAGCCCCGTCCAACCTGGCCTTGAGCACCTCCAGGGATGGGGCAGCCACAGCTTCTCTGGGCAGCCTGGGCCAGGGGCTCACCACCCTCAGAGTACAAAATGTATTCCTAATGTCTAATCTAAATCTACCTTCTTCCAGTTTGAAGCCATTCCTCCTGTCCTATCACTACACTCCCTGATAAAGAGTCCCTCCCCAGCTCTCCTGTAGGCCCTTTAGGTACTGGAAGGCCTCAATAAGGTCTCCCCAGAGCCTTCTCTTCCCCAGGCTGAACAACCCCAGCTCTCTCAGCCTGTCTTCATAGCAGAGGTGCTCCAGCCCTTGGAGCATCTTTGTGGCCTCCTCTGGACCCGCTCCAACAGGTCCATGTCTTTCCTGTCTTGAGGACTAATGCAAATGCATAAGTATAATCAAGCTGTAATAAACCAGTTACAGGTGTGTCTTCAGCAGCTGCCGTGGGTAAATGAAGGGAAATTTGACGCTCAGCTGAAAGAAACTGAGAGCAAAAGAATTCAGGAGATACAAAGGTGCAACAGGAATCATGAGTTCAAAGAGCAAGGTTCAAGCTCAAACTTCAGAGTATAAGAGTCAATCTTCTATTCAGAAGCAGTGTTATAGAGTTACATATCCTAGATAATAAGCATCACTTTAGCCAAATAAATTTGTGCGTGTTTTGGACTTCCTTGCTAAGAAAGAAGGAAAGCACAGAAATGCTGCTCTGCTGTCGACATAGACCATCCCCTTCAGTCATCTGGCAGCAACGAGGGACCGATCAACTCTCATACTTTCTATATAGTGTCAAGGTAGCCCAGCACTTTGGAACAGAAAGAAAAAAAAAGAAAAAAAAATTGGTTTATGCTGATAGGCTTTGCAAAATAAAGGAAGATTTTTTTTTTCTAAATTTAAATAGAGTTATTACATCCTGGTGCTTAGAAAAAGTGAAGGTGAACTGTACACACTTAAATTTAGCTGCTGCTGCAAATGCTTTCCCAATTTAATTTTCAATTTCTGTTTTCTTCATGAAAAATTAAATTATACTGCAACTATTTTAAATCATTCCCTCTTTAATTGCCTTTTTATTTTCACAGTAATCATCTATTCAGATTTTCTACTGTACCGATTGTACTGAAATTCATGTACTTAATGGCTTTTATTAAAAGTCACTAAATAAATAAAGGATTTTTTTTTTTTTCTCAGCTCCTCCAATCTCATCTTTAACTTTGAGCATACCACTTTTCCATTAGGCTTGGTAACAGGGAGTAGCAAGAAGGTAATTAAGAGCTATTAAGAGCCACCAGGTTTGTTTCACTGGTGTTTTATAAATACATTTGTGCATGTCTCTTCACGTCGGTGCATAAGGATGTAGCTGTCACAGATATGTAAACTGTATAATTTTTCAGGCAGAAGTCCAGTAATAATAATATACTGTAGGCAAGATGCTTGTATCCTCTTTTTATTTTAATATTACTTTTAAAGGGAAAAAAAAGTGATTCTATAACTGTGAATTTCTTGTAATTGCTGTTCAAACTCCTGGCATGATCGAATTTTCTAGAAATTATGGGAGGAAATCTCTGTGGAGGAAAAGTCTCTTTGAAGTCTGAGCATCCTCTAAGAAGTTCTGCTACTACATCAAGCAAAAAGGACATCTAATCCCAACTAAAGATGTCCCACAGTTGTAAGAGGCTTCCTGCCCTCACAGAGCTCTTCCACTCAAAGATTTTTGTTACTCTTGACGGTGATAAAAGCTGCTATAGATTTCTTTCACTGTATAACTAGAAAGCTACCAACAAACAAACGTGGTTCAGGAGCAAGGTTTGCTTCTTGATCTTTGATCTGGGGAAGACTACAGAAAATAAATTAATAATGAGACATTTGTCCGGTTTCAAAACCATATTTGATTACTTCATATGTCATATTGCTATGAATTAACCATATTACTCCTTATGAATGTCTTCATTCCTTATGAATGTCTAAAATTTTCAGCATGCTTGAAACTGTCTCCTGCAAGAAGCATTTAGAAAGAAGTAAATGAATCTATTTTTCATTTTCCAAAATGATAAACTTTTTCTTCTGATGTATAACTTCTGATGATAATATTAGATGGGAGAACCCTGTAACTTAGGTCTTCCAAAAATACTGTTAACTATATATTATACAGTATTTATTCTGTATTTCATTACAGAATATAATTAGAATGTATACATAATTAACAGTATTTAGCAATATTTTCACATTAACAATTTGTTATAAATATTTAGAGCTATTAACTATAAGTGTAACTTCTACTTGTATACAATATAGAGATAACAGTATTGCGATAATGTTAAGGTTATAGTGTTATACTGAATAATTCTGAGTATTCTGATCTTGAAAAAATCCATTCTTGTGATGCTGAGATAAAAAAAAAAAAAAAAAAAAAAGCGCTGCACATATAAACTAAGGTGATGCATTTATTTATTAATTTCCTAATTTGGATGTAGGTGATTCTGCTTACTGAGTCCTACATAGTTATAGAATCACAGAATGGTTTGGGTTGGAAGGGACCTTCAAGATCATCTCGTTCCAACCCCCCTGCCCTGGGCAGGGACACCTCCCACCAGCCCAGGTTGCTCCAAGCCCCGTCCAACCTGGCCTTGAACACCTCCGGGGATGGGGCAGCCACAGCTTCTCTGGGCAACCTGCCCCAGGGGCTCACCACCCTTAAAGTGAAAAATTTCTTCTTGATGTTTAATCTAAACCTGCTCTCTTCCAGTTTGAAGCCATTCCCCCTCATCCTATCGCTACATGCTCTTGTAAAAAGTCTCTCTCCAGTCTTCTTGTCGGCACCCTTCAGATACTGGAAAGCTGCAACAAGTTCTCCCCAGAGCCTAATAGTTCTTTAATGAGAAAATAGTCAGGTTCTCTGCCAAACTTGGAATGACCCAAGAGCAACTAGAGTTACATCCATCTCCTGTGTTTCTACTTGAACTTGTGAAAAGCTTCACTGAGAGCTACTAGACTTTTGTTATACTTTGTGGAGAGAATATATCAAAATAGAGTTTGAGAGAAGTAGCGATCCCCACCAAACCTACCGCAATATTCATTGTCTTGAGCCAAGCACTTGGCACAGTTGGACTGTTCTCTGAAAAAATTGGAAGCTTTAGAAAAGCAAACTGGAGAAAAAAAGAAACGGAGGCTTTTTTTCTTCCCTTTTGCTTTTTTTCTTTCCCCTCCAGAAGCCAGGGAGGAGCCAGGTTAACTTCTAATGTGCCAGAATGTAGTAGCCAAATGTTGAAATAATACACAAAGCCCTTGTGCAAATACCACAGCAATTCCTTATTTATTCTCAGTAGCTAGAAATAGGGCTGATCTTTGTAGTGCTATTTAACCTCTAAAGCACATCACCTGAGTCGCTCATTTTCGGTCTCATCCTTTGCAGCTGTGCCTCTAATAATCTCAGGCTCTGACATGCTGAAATTGGCATTGAGAATTTTTACATCATGTTTTATTAACTTATTTATCAGCCTTTTTTTGCTCGTGCCCTGGAGAATGAAGCTAAAGGGGCAGGATACAAGGATGACAGTTATTTACACTTTCCTCACTAATAAAATGTGACAACGACATTTCCTGTGAAAAACTGCAATTTTATTTTTCTATACCTGCAAGGGTACATACAGCCACACAAAAATATAACTGTTACCTAAGCATAAAAGCTGCACGTGGATGAAAAGATTCATCACCCGAGTATGCTGCTTACCAGTTATTTGATTTATAGGACGGGGTAAGGGACGGGTTTTATTTTGGGCTCTAGAGGCGGGAAGTGCCTTGAAAAAAAGTCCTGAAACAACAGCTGGGGAACTCACAAAGAACAATAACAAATGTCATTGTCCTCTGGAAAATATTCAGTAAAAATTAAGCTTTCCTATATGTTTTTTTCTGCCTGTGCCAATAGCATGTACAGGCACTAACAATGCAGAGTTTTGAGCAGAGGAGGTGCTGCACGGGGTAGATCACTGCCTTGCAACTAAATGGAGGAATGAATGAAAAGCAATTCTTGTGCTTCTCTTGCTTTCAAACTCAGCGACACCGAACCAATTACACATTGCCAAAGGCTAACGTCTCGTTAGTTGGGTGAAATATAAGAAAAGCAATGAGGAAAGATGAGTCATGGTAAAATGGCAGCAAATGTTACCATACTTTATACAGTTTTATTGCCCATTTCATGTTTTCAGCTGGTGCTCTAAGCGTATTTTGTTATTCTAGAAAAGTTGCCACTAAATAATCCCGGCAGGATCAAGGTGAGATGACAACAAAGCACCAATTGTACGTCTCCTCCCAGACATCAGGAGAGTAGGTTTGAGTCACAGTGATTTTCTAGGCTTTGGGATTCGAAGGTTCGTATTTCCTGACTTCTCTGGACATGGAATTTAGGCACACTAACTTACACGTATGAGACAAGACTCAGATTTGTAACACTCTGATAACTGAGCTGCTAAGAAAACCACTTGCAACAGTATTTTGAGAATTGGCAATTGTCTTTCCAGACACTGGCAGCAATATACAACTCTTAAGTGGAATTTGTCATGAATTGTGCACCTCCAATGGGGCAAACACACTCCAGAAGCCAACTTGTGATCCAACCCTGCTCGCTGCAGAGAAAAATTTAAACGTTCAGCCTCTTTAGCTGGCACACGCTGTAAATGCTGCTTGTGAAAAAAATGTATCACTTGTTCTAGCCGCTGCCACAGTCCAGAAGTATGTATGTCTGTTTCCCAGAAAAAAAAAAAAAACATACCAAACTCAAATTGAATAAGAATTTTATTTTTCCAGTATACTTTTTCATTGCTACCAGTTTTTAATTCTCTTCTATCTTTAAGTCCTTTCTCTTATCCTTCGCTGGGTTTAGCGCGTAAAAAAAAGTCCAGTTACTGAATTGCAGGTTTGATTCTCAGGGATTCGTTGTTATTCAATCCCTTTATGTAATTGATTCCAAGTCCTTGGCTGAGTTTCCAGGAAGGCACTGCCTCGTGAGCCTGAGGTTTCTGCTTGGCAATTTTTTGAGGATTTTATCTGTCAAGTGAAGTTGTATTCATGAAGAGAAGCAATTTCTGAGGTACTACTTCCATGAAGAGGCATGAAATTGGACGTTGGAAAAAGCTATTATAGGTGTCTTTTATGATTTCAAAATGATTTAATTATGTTTTTCCACATAACTGAGAACTGAGCAAAGTAAATAAAGATGCTAGCTTTTCTCTTCCAGTATCAGGACAAGAAAAGTAATAATCTTTTGGCCTCTCTGGAATGTTTTAAAACTCCCACACCCTTCCCAGCTCTATTACACCATTATATCTCCAGCACTAGTTGAGGCAACAGAACAAAGACGGAGGCTAAACTTGTCATTTCTCTCTGCAAACTGTCATTCCAGAAGAGAACATCTTGGTGTGCCACATAAGGGGAACACAGCATTGCAACTGCCAGGCTGGGTCTGCTTGAGGCACGGAGGAGGTTATCAACGGAACTTACTGGGCCATTGGACTGGAGACTTGACGTATATCAATATATGAAAATACACAAATTCCTTGCTTTCCATTGTCAGATGGCCCAGGGACTCCTATGCATGACAGCTCCTACGCTGCACAGAGCACTTGTGACCATGCACAGTGCTCCCCATCATTATTAAAGCTTGCGGGAAATGCCCTTTGGGGCTGCTTTGCTCGTGTAAGAGTCAGTCTGGCAACACCGCCATCCCGTTTTCTTGCAGTAGTGAATTAAAGTGCCAACTAATAGCCTTCTACTCCTTGTATGCACCTTCTCCCAAATCTGGGACTCTCAGTGAGAGGGAGCACTTGTAAATGCCACCATTTCACAGCAGTGCAGTCTCCGTAGCAGTCTCACTGATTTTATCTCCCATAGAGTCTTGGTATTTGCAAATATTTTGATTCTGATTGATAATATGATGAAAGACTAAGCAGCAATTTGCTGTGAAGACAGAACAGAGAGGTAGGAGCCAGGCACAGAATACCTTCTCTTATCCAGACGGATTTAGTGCGTGGTAAATCATGAACTGGACATATGTTTGTGTTACCCGATCCCAGAGCTCTTGGGCTCCACTGCTCAAAGGTGCGTGTATGCAGAGTAACCTGGGATGTTATCAATCCTGAACAGTGATATTTTTTGCATTTCTGAACTATCTTTGAAACCCAACTATGCTGAGGTATTTTTTTTTTGTTTCTTTGTTTGTTTTTTTCTAATCTATGCTACTGACTTGCACGACATCTCATTTCTACAAAGTTTATTTGCTAATGAAACTTGGTCACTTCGAAGCCAGTACACTGTAGTTAGATAATTGGAAAAGTAATTCTTAAAACATATTGCTTAATGGATATTTAATCTTTTTTCTTAAGCTGAGTACCCAGCAGGACAAGCAAACTAACTGCCCCACAGCGTAAATGTATAACACAGTCTTCAAGACACAGCGTAGTTATCCATATAGATAGATATGTGTAAATTGTGTCCCTGTAAAGTAATATATGAACTAGTCTACCACTGTCTGCCTGCATCCCGCCACAGGTGGTCAACAAGTGATCAGTGATGGCTGAAAGACTAAAGTGATGTGGAGAAGTATCAGGCAATTAATTTTGCCTGATTTTGGGGGGAATCGGTAGGCATTCATGACCATTAATGATGTTTTTTCTACAATGTGGGTGAAGGTGAGCCAATCGAAATGTAAGAAGATTCGTGTGACTTATAGTGACTTATAGAATTCTATGATTCTAAGATTCATGTGACTTATAGTGAGCTCATATGTGGCTCCAAAGTTATAGAAAACATCAAAAATACAACTTAGTTTGAACTTTCTGGGCAGTTGAAATGTAATGCCTGTAGAGATGGTGTAATGTCCAAGCGCAGCAGCCATGAGGACTGAAATAAATACTTCCTATTGATTTCATTAGATATAGATAGCAGGACAGAAAATGGCAGTGTTTAGAATTTCCGTGGAACCCTTTCGTACAAGCAAATTGGCTGAGGTTGGTTAACTGAGAGCTCTTGTGACGATCTGGGCCTCTGGCTGTAGCACGTAGCATCAGTTGCTGTTATTTAAGCATGGGAGAGGGATTCCTGCTTTCTAGTGTCTTTCCTTGGTCACTGGATTCACCTCAGTCTTGGAGCAGCTCAAGTGCTGCTCTTTACACCACGTTGTGCAGGGCTACTGCAGAGGTCACCTCTGTCTCAGACATGTGGAGGTGATGCGGTGTAGCTGCTGCTTTGGGTTCATGAAACAGTGAGAAAGGTTACTGGTGTGGAGGGCATCCTGTAATTCTGTTATAATTAGAACACCAGTTAAAAACCTTCAAAGTCATATTCTGGTCTATTTTATGATAAAACTCTGATTAGTGTAAAATGGCAATAGACATTAATTTGACAACAAGAGTGTCAGTCATGAGTCTTCATTGACAAGATGTTAGAAATTTTTAGTGTACAGCCTTAATAAAAAGATTTTCATTCCATCCCGTGGCTTCTTAATAAATAATATTTCAAAACATAAATATTCCATTCAAGTTTATAGGAAACTCTTATCAGAATTGCCTTCTGGACTATAAAAACTGTTTTGAATTTGGTACTGAAGTACATTTCAGCAAAGGAGATTTTTCTTAATTCATATGTTACATGATGCTGTACAACAAATTCACACGAACTTTGTATTGCTTAATGTAGATGGACATTATAGATGTAATTGTCTTTGAATGAGGAGATGTGTGTGAGGAAGTTGGATGTTTCAGTCATTTACAGGAGACTGTTTTAAGAGAGACGTTGAACAGGGATGGCGACATACTGTGTGCTGGCTTCCCATTAAACAGCACTGGAAAACCTGGATAAAACTACAGGAACACTCATACCTCTTCCACTTAGAAGTCCTTCTTACCCAGCGGCTAGATGAGCTAAGTGGAATGGTATATGGGAGTGTGCATCACTGGTGAACTTACACGAATTGCGGAGTGGGTAACTATTGCAACAGAACACTGTGGGGCTTCAATTATTAATTAATGTTTCCGGAGCACTCTGACACTTAGTCAGTAGTTTATAGATGGACGTTGTTGTATTAAAAAAACTGCTTTAAATTATTACTTCTGAGATGACTTCTTGAAATGCGTTCAGTAAATGTTTGAATTTACTGACATGTAGGTATGTTCGCACATACGTGTATTTTATTACAAACAAAAAAGCCAAAAGTATAAAGCATTATTAAAAAAAAGAATGCTGCAAAGATTCAACAGGGGTGTGTTTGAGCACATTAAAAAACATCAGCAGCAGAATGGGCAATAAGGCCGAGCATATAAATATGAGAGTGAACAAGGTCATTGAAATACTTGATGGTCAAAGTAAGTGATATTTAAGAAGCTAAAGTGGAAGATGTTGTTTCATCGGAGAGAAGGCCACGTATTACCTCTTCCAAAATTTATAACTTTTCTTTTTCAGACAGAAGTGTCTGTAATTTAATTTGGTTGACCTCACACCGAAGTGCGAGGAACACTGGTACAGCCCACTACGAGGTCCAGACCTTCCAATTGCTTTCAGTTTTAAAAAATAACCAATGCGAGGGCTGTACGGGTGTGCGGTATCAGTCCTGTCAGTGTTATTTCTGCTCCACAGCTGCTTGCTATTTTTCACATCCAGAGGTTAACTGTACGGAGTCTTACAACAGCACTTGTACAAGAGCATAGAACAGCATCACGTAGGAGTTTACATTTGCGTGCCTGTCAATTAGGAAATTTCAGTGCCTTTTTTCCTTCGTTTGGTGAATACACCATGCATTTCCTATTCCCTAGCGGGTGACTTTGCTTTTTGTTTTATTAAGATACAAGAGCTGGCTCTATTTATTGCCTAAGTAGATAGCTGACTAGTGGAAAAGTCTGGAAGGTGACATGCTGTATGCTTTGCCTGAAGAAATGGAGATTTACTGTGCAAGGATGAGCAACCTCCTGTGTCCTGCCAGCGCTGGGCAGCTCTCGCTGCTGGAGGGAAGTTGGGGGTGAGAAGAGATGTGAGAGAGAGAGGTGACAGCAGCTTCCATGGGGAGCAGTCACTGCCTGATCTGCCTTCCCACCGCCGTCTTGCCTGAAGGAGAAAGGAGAGGAAGAGAAAGCTGTCCCCCAACTCTCCGTCTTGACCTTATTTATTCTCCTCCCATTGCCACCTGCCCTCTGCAGATGATATTTAGTTGTGCCCTGTTGTACATTTCAGGCTGCTGCAGGATGAAGTGATGGTCTTTGCAGGAAAGGGACAGCCTGTAGGGTCCACAGATTCCCTGAGGTTGGCAGGGACCTCTGGAGACCATCTAGCTGATGAACTCTCTGCTGAAAGCAGGGTCACCGAGATAAAGTTGCCCAGAGCCATGTCCAGTCAGGTGTTGAATATTTCCAAGGATGGAGGCTCCACAACCTCTCTGGGCAACCTGTTCCTGCGTTCAACCATCCTCACAGTGAAAAAGAGTTTTCTTATGTTCAGATGGAAATCTCAGAAGGAATTTTTGGTGGGAGGGGAATATGGTACATACCTCTGGAATGTGACTAATTAAGGACAAGTCGTAGTAAAGGGACAATCCAGGAGAGGGGACCTCCCTCATCAGGGGCAGGCTCCTCAACTGTATTTAGATTTCCAGAGGTCCCCTTGACAGGCTTCCGAACATCCTTTACCTCCCCAAAACATTACTGAACCTTTTTCACACCAGAGCCTGCTCTACCCGTGCCACCAAGTTACATTTTTTTCTCTCCAAGCGTTCCTCAGGCTCTGAAAGTCAATTTACTTATAAGGCTGAGAAATCGTGAGCGAACTCTGTAAATGCATTTCCTATGGCAGTGTCCAGACTACTAAGCAGCTCAGGTGGTCTGCTCTTGTTGAGTGACAGTCCTTTCTGTAGTTTATCCATTCTGCCAGTCTTTATCACTATTCACAAACTTTATTAGTCACTACTTTCGCCTCTGGATTATTAATGAACATTGTCAGGCTTCATATCTCATTAGACACAATTTAATGACGATTCTCTGTAACTCAGTGAACCTGCTTCACCATGTACTCCATACTGTGAAAATACCTCAAACTATAAACGGCTTTATATAAGCTTAAATAAACAAGTGTGTTCTTCTCATATGAAGGATATCAATTCTTTTAAATCTGTATCTTGTATCCAGATTAATAACCAGATAAATGATACTCTTCTCTTTAGTCATGAAATCACTTACCCAGTTTAAATTTTCCCATGTGAACTTCTCTTTAGTTTATGCTTAAGCTTGTGTACGGCAGCCAAGGTATAACTAAAACAGCAAAAGGTCAAAATAATGGGCCATTTCCACTGGTGAAGCTAATATTTTACTACATGCCTACTACCTGCTGATCTCATCTTTTCAAGTGTTTTGTGATGCTATGGTTGAAGAACACCACATAAAACAAATTGTTTTGAAGCTCAGCCAAATCTTGTAGGTCAAGATTTAGGCAGGAAGACATTTCAATAGTACATCCTTGAAAAATAAATTTATCCATGGACATGGTAGGGAGATACTGCTAGGTAGTATTCTGAAGATGGATATACTCACATCTGAAAAGGAGTGGTAACTGGAGTACGGATTTGGAAGATGTGATTTGCTTATTTAAGCTTTGTTCTTCCTGCAACATTCGTTCTTCTTTCTGACTTCATTATGTTGGAAATGAAAAAGGAAAAAAAATATCTGTCTTATTTCTTTTTTTTTTTTTATAATATCTTGTTAATCGCAATCAACCTGAACTTACTCAGCAAGACGTGCCCGTTTTCACTGAACAATAATCATAGTAAGACAGTTCTGGTTTTGAGCAGACTGACAGGTGCGTTAAACAGGATGTGTAATTTTCTTGTAATCACAAAATAGACAAATACATTTTATTGTCTGTTTAAAATAATATATTAAGTTGTTCAGCAGCTGATTGCCAACACATAGACAGTGATGCGTAGAGAGATCCAACAGAGGGTTGAGATACATCAGGTAGAATTTATGAAGTGCAGTGTGTGTGCCACCCCGCTCAGCAGTGCTTACCTGGAGCAGACGCCTTCTCTACTTCAAGTAAAACTTTCTGCATCACTCGGTGTTACAGACCAAGGTTTCCCAACGTGGAGACACCTGCTGATGGCATGAGCTCTGATAAGCTCATATGGTTAATATGTAGTTAAGACAACTTTTTCTTACCAGCGATAACTTATATGACAAAAGCTGGTGCTCAGCTTTTACATGACAGCTTTGTCCTTGTAGCACTTGCTTGGGAGGTGGGACCCAGGATTGCCCAGGTGTGCCTTCAGCCTCAGGGGGGTTCACACCTCCCACCCCATCAACCGTTCCCCCAGAGGATGCACCGGTCACTGTGTCTTATGCAATATAAGGTGTTCTCGTGTTGCATCAGTACTGTTAGGAAAAAGGGAGTCTTGTGAGCTCTGAGAACGCACATTAGAGTGTGACACTCTTGTCTAATGATTCTAGTAATGGCAAAGCGTGGAAATACAGCAATGTGTTAATTTGTTTTGTCCAGTAACTATTTTATGGAAGAAAATACAGGAGCAGCCTGGTACCCAGGACAAAGTATACCATTCTCAAGCATCATTTCTCTGCTTATGTCCTGGATATATTACTGTAGCACCCAGGCCTTAGGAAAAGATCTTGCACTCTGGAGTTTAAGCAAATGGAGTTACCTACAAGCAGTCCAGGCTTAGACATCTAAGCTCTATGAAGGAAAAGGATTGCAGTTATACCCAGGACTTACAATTTGCTTTAACTTGCTATAGGCAGTTCAGGATGCAGGGTTTTTCGGTTGTCATCCCGGGTTATTGTTACCCTGTCTCTGCATTATATCGAAATCCCGTACCGCCTAATGGATCTCTGGGGCTAGGCAGCTGGAGGCTGGCTTGCAGACCCTAACTGTAAATGTCTCTGTTTTTAAGACATCTAATCTGTTTTTTCCTAAAAGGATTTATTTGAGCGACTAGGAAAAAAAAACCCAACTTTAATCCTGTGTTTTCCCAAGGCTCCTGACCGTGAGCCGGGAAGCAGCAGTGACCCGGCTGGTACCCGGATGCAGAGGCTGCAGCTGGACCCGCACCGGCCATGGGAAACACAAAATAGGTGATGGAAAAATTCATCTGAGCACTTTTCTAAGGGCAAACAGGAATCTTTTTTCTAACCTAAGATGTTGTTCCCTTCTCTCCCTCCTATTTGACTGCAATGGGGCACATCTGCCATATATTGCCTGTTTATTTTTTTTTTAAGTTTGACTCCTGCTTCTCTGCTGAACTTTGACTGAGGGCACACATAGTGGGAGTATAAGGTTATGAATCTGATCTCCAATTTCCATATCTCTTTTTCAGTGGTATTTGTACCACAGGACAGTTACGGGCCAAGGTGTGTAACAAAGATGATTACTTTTTTAGTCTCTCTTTTTTTTTTTAATGATACGATAGTCAAAACTAATAAAATGACCAACAAATGTAAGATAAACCCATGCTGCATTATTTCAATCCAGCAATTGAATTCTATCAATCAAGCTACGCTTTTCTGTCAGAGAAGCAAACCGTAGAGCTTTATATTGCTCATATAACATCAACAATAACAAGCAAACAAAAAACTTAGGGTAGATTACATTAAAGAGTCTAATCTGTAAAAGAATTCTACTTCAAAAACTCGGAAAATGAACTGGAAAAGAAAAATAAGGCTTACAGCATATGTGTGATAAGAATGGTCTAGACATCAGTGTATGAATATTGAATCACAAAAAACGAATAACACACTGATAATATCAAGTAAATTCATGAAGCGCAAAGCTGCCAAAAAGAATACAAATATTTAAGAGAAATAAGAATATGTATGGAGTACAATTAGAAGACTAGTGCAGTAACAAGCTCCCCTACGTTTTCCTTTGGGTATGTTCCAGAGACAAGGAAAAAAGGATTAATCTTAGTTTCATAATGAAAAATGATGTTTTAGCATAAGATAGTGCATTGCTTGGATAATATAGTAGTAGAAGGAACCTCCTGGGTCATGAACACAGTTTCTGGTATTTCAGGGGCCTTTCCATATGCTGTCTTTCATGAATCTATCATGATCCATGTCAAAAGCATTTATTTATTTTCTGTCCCTGCTGTTCCCATTCAAAGAGGAGTTCCAGAACCTGATTACGGTAATAGCTAAGAGCCTTCTCATTTTCAGCCAGAATTTATTAATGGCCAATTTATACCCATTTGTACTTCTGCCAATAGCCCTTTAGCTTAAATTGTCTCTTTCCCCACTGTTGATCCTCTGATATATTCATAGACAGCAGTCATAATTCCTCTTCGTTTTCGTCTCCTGGCACTAATCAACACAAAAACTTGCAGTCTCCCCTCAGATTGCAGCTCTCCGTTCCCCTGCTAATCCCTGAGGCCGTTCTCTGATCCTGCTCAAATCTGAGTTTATTCTCCAGGTACCCACAGGCACAGACAGCTGTACCCTGGGAGAAAAGGACTCATGAGCATCCTGGACCTTGATATCAACATGTTCTCCATAGGAAATACTTACCCCAGTGCTCTCAGGGATGCATTTCCCTTTTTCCCAGGCAACGTTGCACTGGTAGCTCAGACTCGTTCTCTGATGAACTCTGACAAGGATCCTTTGTTGTTTCAAATTGTGAAATCCCAAACTGACAGCAGAAGCTCTGCTATTATTCCCTAAGCGTATTATCTTGCACTTTGAACTATTAAATTTCAGCCAATTTCTTTTACTTCCTTCAGCTCTGTATCATTGATGATTTTCAACATTATGTAATTGGTAAATGTTGATTTACAGAGTACTGTAATGTTGTCTGTACTCCCCGGCATATATTGTCATTGCAAAACGAGCAGCACAGGATTTATGTATTATAGATGTACTTAGAAAACATAATTGGGAACCGGCTACAGCCAAAAGGCCATATTATCATCCGAGTGGCTCAAAAATAAAGGCATCTACATGCATTTTGCTGGGTGTGAATTTAGTCCTCTTTCATCCTCTCAGGAAAGGCAAAGCTAACTGAGGTATCTTTGTAAATCCTCTCTATTGCTCGACAACCCCCAAGAGCCAAAAAACTTTCCAGTATTAAGAAACTGCAAGCTGAACTCTTTTCTTGTTAATGGAAACAGCCAAAACGTCTAAGCTTGAGAACCTGGTGTGAACCAGTCGTGAACCTCATGTCAGCTCAGGAGGAACTGCCAGAAAGGGTAGTCGGAGCAATTGGTTAATCCTTTCATTAAAAAGCCGTTCAAGAGATGAGAGTTCCTTGTATCATTCATCTTGGATGAACTACGATAAGCAGTGTATTTCCTTGAACACAGAAGGAATAAATGAGGCCAGGATTTTATTACTATGAAGTCCTGTGGGAGCAGTTTGTCCAAGAAGCTTACAGATCCTCTGAGTCATTGTCAAAGGTATATCACTTTAGGGGAGAGGAGATCGGCAGCATCTTTGCCTGATTGACTGCTCTCCTATGGGACTAGATACCTGGGAGTTAGAGGAATATGAAAGTCAGGAAGCCGAAGATTGACATGGGTGTCTTTGAGAAAGCAGGGGGGGCTTTTGTGGTACAGCTGGAGCACAACTTTAGAGACACTCGTTCGTGGGGATGTAGGGAAGAAAAAATGCTGCCCTTCATGTCTCATGTGGAAGAAAGAAAACACTGAACAAAATGACCTAAATCAGAGCTGGATGAATTGTCAGTACTCCCTGGACTTGGAGAAAATACATCATCCTAAAGGCACTCGCAACTACTTCTGCTACCCTGTATTTCTGCAAATCTCATGCCTTGCTCTGCAGCTCCACGACTTGAATTGTGGGTCTCCTTGCAAGCTATATAGCTCCATCCTTTTGCTTTCCCTCAGTGCAGCTTCTTCCTTTAAATCTTCCAGCAGAAATACCACGCTTTGACAAATTCAGAGGTTTCTGTAGCTGTGATAAAAGTGGAGAGCTCAGTGATGCTCATTCTTCACTGCCTCAGTACTTTGTAAACCAATTCACGTGGAGAAAGGGAGACCAAACTGGGTGCAGAATTTTAGTCCGATCCAAAAGCGAGGTAGGAGAGACAAGAAATGAGGGTCCCTGGCTTTTATCTCTTTAAATTTCCTATCTGCAGCATTAAAAATATCAGTGTTCACTGCTTCATGATTTTTCTTTGCCTCCTCACCTCCTTCCCAAGAAGCCTGTTACAAATCTGACCAAACCATAAATGTATACGCTGTCTTCTGTAGCATGTCCTTCAATACTTCAAACATTTCCAGAGGCAAGCAAACTCCATTTTGTTCCAAAGGTTTTCAGCATCAGTTACTTAAAATGAAGAAAACAAGAGAACTAGTAAAATAGAAGATATATTTGCTTACCCTTGGCATTGTTGTTGTATTTGGTGCTTTTCCGCTTGTGGATTCCCTTGGCAGGTTTAGCAGATCAGTGACAGAGCAAAAATGTTCTGGGGCACGAAGGGGTCTCTCACCCAGGCAGTAAGAAAGCTCTTCACTGGGGCTGCGAATGGAGACAAATGGCTGTTGTAATAATCTGATGGATAATTTAATTGAGGGGGTGTTGCGTTAAGGGGCAAAGTAGTTTTGGCAGAAAATAAACCCCCTCACGGAGGCGGGAGGCAAGGTGCAGCTAGGTTTCAATTCTGAGTGATGCCCAATTCACCACTATCAGTCCAGGCACGTTTGACATGTATTAAACTGTTACGGTTCTGGATACACTCATAGCAGACTGCACCTTCAGCCCAGTCGTGCTCATGAACTCACACGGCCACTCTCTGGCCACGTTCAATGAGAAAACCCAAACGACTCACTGCCTACACAGTGCAGTTTATTTAAACAACAGATACACAAGTTCTTTTGCATTGCCGGTGATAGTGACTGTCTGCAAAGCACGTGCGAATACTAAAGATGCCAGCAATATAGCTCGGTTACAAAAGCGCTAAGTTATAAAACCACTCTATATGGAGATTTCTAAGTTTCCCGGGGAAGCACTTGGTATAGCTAAGTGTTCAAATCTTACCCACAAGCGTCCTTATTGGAGGGGGAGCGAGGCTCAGCCCCTCGACTGGTCCCAGAAGTCCACGATGGTATCTTCCCCAACATCCCCCCTTTCTTGGGCTATTTTTATACCTTTTTTTTATCCTCAAGGTGGAGTTTGAGTGACTCTAGTCATAAATACTTCCATTATGATTGGTATAAAATTTTCTTGCCTCGCATTTAAAGGTATAGTTTATGAAAAATTCAGGGTGCAGACTCAAGAAGGAGTGGTCACACCTTGGAGGCGGGTAGCTTTTGGGATGGAGGTGTGTTTTGGTATTATAATGACATTATAATGAGCAAAGTTCACTAAAAGACAGCATTTCATCAAAAAAAATGACAGATCATTGGCTCAGGGTAACAGGTAGGCAGTTTATCAGTTCCATAAGACCTTTGAGGGTTCCATTTGGTCCCCAAGTCCCCGGTTTATCACAGGGTTTTAGCCGCGGTGTCTCCACTCCGCTCCATCCTCCGCACTGTTTTTCTTCCATGGTGCCATCTCGTTCCCACATCTGCTGGATTATCACAGGGTTTGGCCTTGGAGTCTCCACCCCACTCCACTCCCCGTGTTGCTTTGCAAGCAATATTGGACAGGGAATCGCAGATGTAGCGGCTTCTTCACATACCAGCTGCGGTTGTATTCTACCCTAGAAGCCTTTTGATTTTATACATTTCCTTAATGTGTGACCAATGCTGTACTATTGATCATTTTTAGTAATCATTCCACAGGGAGAAATGTTAGTTTGAAGTCAGAAATGTATGACGCTCAACAGTGCTTCTTAAACGGATTTGTGGGGAAGTCTGCTGTGTTTGAAGGGTTCCCAGCTGGTCCAGGAAAACTGGAAAAGTAGTTTTAGTGTAAAACTTGAGGCAAGCGATAGGTTGCTTCTTTGCATAGCCTGATAAAATAAGAGGTGAAATTTTGTGTTTTCTCACTAGTCTGGTTTTAACTCTCTCAAACCATTATTCCAATGGACCATGAAACATGTATTTTGAGAGAAAAAATTTGAAATTAATTGATCAATTGAGCAATATTCACAACAAAATGAATGTAAGGACGTGCATAAGAGAAGGAGGTATTAGTAGAATACCTGCTCAGAGAAGCTCTTTCTAAAAGCGTAGCAGATGGGATGAGGACGCCAACAAAGTTGTGAGAGACAGTGTGAAAAAGAAAAAAGCGGGGAAAGAATGAGGGTTGAGATGTGTGGCAAGAAATATTTTTTGGCAGAAATGGTCTATCTGCAGTGCTTCAGTTATGCTTTCTGTAAGGAAAATGCAACTGTTTTGTTGTTAAAAGCCACCCACGTGGTACTGCGATGATTTAAAAGCAATGAAATGCAACAGGTTTTGTAATGAATATGAGCAAATAGACTGTTTTTATTAATTTTCCCTTAATGGATCTCACTTGCCAATGTATTGTTGCTGTTCTCCAGCAGCCTTTGCTGGCTGTGTGTGGATCCCACTGTTATGCTTTAAGCTGCTGGCTGGCTGCATCCATTATGGAAAGGGGGCAAACAAGCCAAATCCCGTTCGTGAGTCAAATAGTTATCATCTGGTAAAAGCTCCTGGCTGCATAACACCAGGCAAATATTTGAGAAAGAAAATTATAGGTTGTAAAGGACGGTTGATCCATGTTTGCTTAGAAACTGAAATGTATATGTCGATTTTGTTCAGATAGAAATATTAGATAAACAGATAGTACCTAATCAGCCTGGGTTCCAGCTCCATGCCTCGTGCGGTCCCCGTTTAGGTTACCCCGGGGAAGTTCCCTGGTTTGCATTCCGCAGGGCACTTGTTCTTGGAAAGGTGTGAGAGGTTTAAGGACTGGACTAGGGACAAGAAACCAACAAAGCAAGCTATGGCCAACAGATGTATTGTCTTCCTGTTCACAAGGACACAAAAGGCAGAGAAATAACCCAGAAACCACTTGGAAAATGGGCAGGTTTAGAGAGCGGATGGTTTATCAGCCTCTCGTCAGTCTGCGGATTGTGTCCATTCCAGAATTCTAGGGAATGCCTTGTGGCACTGGTGTGAAACCTCTGGTTTTAGCATAGTTGCATCACAGTAAGCAGTAAGTTTGAGTGCCAGCCACATCCACTTCTCTCCCAAAATTTCAGCTTTATTTTGGCACCGGCAGATGTTCCAGCATGGAACCTCCAGGGCTCGGATGCTGGTGTGGACTCTTCTTCATATTCACTTTCATTCTACTCCCAAGTAGAACCTGATGAATAATGATCAGACAGATTAAAACTGCCCACATATTAAAATACAGATTTCTCTTTTTCCTTAGGACATACCCAGTTATTTTCAGCCAGAACTGTAACAGAACCTTTCTCTGTCCATTTGCAGGTTATTTTCTGATCCATCTGCATATAGGTCTGAAAAATATCTTCAGATCAACACTTCAAGCTGTTTTCCTCAATCCTTCTCTTATTTTCCTGGAGGAAAAAATGTTGTTGCTCATTAAAATACTGGGTTTTTTGATCAGCAAAATTATCGATACACATCATACCTCTTGGGGCTGAGAAGCGTTTGAGGTTTTTTGGTTTGCTTTCATGCTATTTCATGCTGAAAATCATTACAGTCTGTATTTCTACAGTATTTGCTCTGGTTGTTAGCATCATGCCTTGTGCTGATGGTATGTATTTAAGCAATAGATCCTATGAAGGACTTCCGTAGTAATAACATATATAATGTCCACTGTTCACCCAACATTACATGTCCAACGTTAAATATGGAACCAGAATGTATTCTCATTGATTTCTGTGAAGGTGATATCTGTATCAGTAAATCAAAACAAGCTTTAAAAAGATAGAAAATCAATTTATATGAGGAATAGGAAAGACATAGATGTTTAAACCTTTCTCATAGCTTTGGCTGTTTTTTTTGTAACTATAATCTAACTGTTTGAGCTTTGGTGGTTGTTATTTTTTGTTTGGTTGGTTGGTGTTTTTGGTTTTTTTTGTTTTTCCCCAAATCATTGCTTTGACTGAAAATGACTGATGTGCAAAAAATGGATGTCTAAGCAGAGCAACAGTACACCTTGGTAATAAACTTTTGAGCAACTTGTGATAGAAATAAAATGCTGATTTCTCTTTATTAACTTGCTGAACTGCAGTTTTCAAAGCAAGCATTTTGCAATGTATTATGTGTCGTAAGTATATTTCCAAAACCAGCTAAGGTAAATGGTGGTGGCGTTTCCTTCCTGAGACAGGCACTTACAAATATATAGAAGTTTCTAAAGTTTGCAATTTAGGAATAATAAAAATATTTAGTAACATTTTGCAATTATTTACAGAATTGCTACCCAAATGCCAACAGATGAATTGCCAATACAGATGTGCCATTACCAGGAACGGCACCAGGTGTTACTGTGGAGATGGATATGAAACAAGCAGTGATGGAAGAAGTTGCTCAGGTAAACAAGAAGTAGGATGTATTTAACGCCCGGGGATCCTGATGGTTCCCTGGTGGCTCTGGGGGGCAGAGGGCTGGTGGTGGGCTGCCAGCTCTGGCCAAAGGTGGGCTGGTGAGCACGGCCACTTCCTCGCCCATCTTCAGGAATGTTCTTCAGGAATCAGCGTGGGCTTGTGGAGCGGGCAGGGGGAAAGGGTGCCCCTCCAAAACAAGAGTCCGGGCCTCCCTGCTGACTCTTTGGTGCCCCTGTGCCCCAGCAGTAACCATTTATAAATTACTGGGAGGAAATCATCCTCGGCCAGACCGGAGGAAGTGGGGAGCATTTCCCACTGCTCAGACAAGCTTACAGCTCATTTGTGCAAGCCGTTCTCCAGCCCTCGCTACCAGGCGACCCTGGAAAACTTGTAGCATTTCGCCTCGTGCCCGTAAAGTCACACCTAGATTAGAATTTGATAAATGAACACTCCCAGGTCATACAAATTAGCTGGGAATGTTATTTCGGCATAATTAATTGTAGACTGAAATTGGTGTTCTTTTCCATTTTTGAAATATATGACTTCTTAATTCTCTACCCAGGTATTTGCTTCTTGTTTTATTTTTTCTCTTTTTATAAGCAGATTGGAGTTCTGTTGCCTTATGTATGCGCTCACTTCCAATCACGCCTCTCTCCAAGTAATAGTGCTAAGCCAGATTCTTCATAAATATAATTTATTATAAGTTCTTTTGCTCTGTGGTTGTCATGTTTTGTGATGGAAAATATATCTGAGGAAATAATTTCCACAGCAGTTTTTAAAAATGTCAATTTATTACTTAAACCCTCATCCACTGTTAAATAGCATACCTTGATTTTATGGTATTGTGCCTATACACCCTAGTTGAGAAAATTGTTCTTTATATTTATTAGAGAAATATATAGGTTTTGATGTATTGGATGATGGTTTAATGTAGAAGTTGTGACAGTTCATTTAAGGAACTATAAGACATTGCCAGCATAAATAGGTTGAGAAGGATAATCAATTATTTCCTGTCTTGAAACGTTGCTTCATTCATCGCCCCTGATAACTAGTGGTCCCTAGTACTAACAAGAACCCAAATGTCTTCCTAACATGCTGTAGACATTGGATATTACTTGAATGAATGAACATTTCATCTTTCATATTTAATAGCTATTAAACTTGAAAACTCCTGGCTTTCTGTTTAGTTTCTGGACTAATTTCAACAGGCAACGTCTGTGATAAGGTCATGGCTTGAGAAGAGGAAAGCGCAAAGCATCTTACCATAGTGACTTAAGCTTTTCTTTTAGAATTCTGATTTATTGTTGAATTTTGTTTTCTAATCTTTAAACAAGATTTCATTCATGTCCCTTTAGATTTGAATGAATGTAATATATATGGAAGCTGTAGCCAGATGTGTATAAATACAGATGGATCATACACTTGCAGCTGCGTGGAGGGTTATGTACTTCAGCCTGATAACAAATCCTGCAATGCCAAAAATGGTAAGTTTTAACAGCTTCTTACCTTAATTAAAATATTTTATGTTTTGGTCCTATCTAAAGGATAGATATGAAAAGATAGAGACGAACACAGGAGAGTCTTTCCTTCACTGTACTACAAAGAGCCACACAACAACCGTAGAACAACTTTTCCACGTATTGTAACAATACTCCAAGGGAAATATTAGAAGTTATTATATGGTTATTATTAATTAAAGTGAAATACTCGGTTCAGCCAAGATTAGAACAGTTCCCAGTTCCCCTGTTCATAAATAAATCAAAGATTTTCCTCACACAAACCAAATAGGCTGTTTACTCTGGGAAGACAACGGAGATAGCGAGAAGGCAGAGGAAATGATCGTGAGGTAATTGTAGTCATAGGATAAAACAAGACATGAGATTGCTTTGTCCTTGCAATATCCCAAGAGGTGAATTGCATGATATACATATTCAAACTAGGCTTTTTGTTTCTAAGTGCATGTTTTCGTTAGTAATAGTAAGTTGAGTATTTGAGGAAATTAGTGAATTGTGTTTAATGAAGTGATATTGTACACTATATTTTCTTACTCAGTATATTGAATTAACAATGCTTTTATATTAATAAACCTAAAAAGTTCCTTAGGTAATTATTCAGCATCCACAATGATTCGACACTCAAGTATAAAGCCGTGTTTGTTATATATTTTTTGAGTCTTCCTTTTTGTAGTTATTTTGTTATCAGAAAAGAGGAAGGTCTATTGTTTTGTTTTGGTTTTTTTTTTTTTTTTTTTGTGAGGCTTCGTCCTGTAAAGAACATTGCTAAATCTGTTTTGACTTGAGCACCAGTAAGACTTACAGAGTTTTTTTAGTGCTTGCACCAAGTTTTGTATTGATTCACACAACACAGCTGAGCAATTTTTTTAAAAATCCTCAGTGAATTACTGTGAGATAAGAAAGTCCATACGAAGTAAAAATATTCTGCCTCCACTACATGAAGATCAGTAACACAAATCTAGATCAGGAAAGCCTCATGGTGCCAGTACTGGGCTTGAGTTGAGCCTTTGAGTTTCCATTCTTACATCCAGCAGACTGAGTATCAACGCAGTGTTGTAGTGAGCTGTCAGTATCTTGGGGGTGTTGATGAAATGAATCAGATTAACAGAGAAGAACTACTCCTCTGACTTTCATAATGCTTCAACATGTTTATTTTACAATAGTTTTCATCTTTTCAGTTGTTTTCAGAAGGGAAGCACTAGTCATTAATCAGAGACGTCACTGCAGGAGAGTACAAATCACGATCATGATGCTGCAAAGAAATGAGTGTTGCTCATTGCATTGTTTTTTTGTGTAAACACAACTTTTCCTTGAATTAATTCTGGATTAAATTATGAATATGATGAATATTGGGGCCAAATACTTCATAGGGCACAGAGGTAAAAAAGACACCTGGCGCAGTAATGAAGGTGCTTTTATTGCAGAGTTCTACAAGAGCTCCAATGACAAGAGCTTATGTCGCTTCACTGGGCCCGGCTTATGGCGTGGAAAATACTTTCCATGTAGTTGCAGGTGACTCTTCTACACCCGTACCATTACATTCATAGCCTCCCTGATCATACGAGCTGCTTTGCACAAGTTTCTGATTTGTAGGGTAAGGTTTGAGCAGGGACAAAAGCAAGGTGTGGCCCTGAACAAATAGACTGGTGAAAAGTATCCAAAATGCATCATGGATCACAAGGCAAAAATAAGTCAGTGTTTTCCCGGTGCGCAGGGG
The DNA here is from genome assembly GCF_000708025.1 of Charadrius vociferus. Taxonomy (NCBI): domain Eukaryota; kingdom Metazoa; phylum Chordata; class Aves; order Charadriiformes; family Charadriidae; genus Charadrius; species Charadrius vociferus. Next base: position 2,310,856 of record NW_009650060.1, read on the forward strand.
GAGAGATGCTACCTTGGTATGATAGGACAAGGGGGAATAGCTTCAAACTGAAAGAGGGGAGATTTAGATTAAATATCAGGAATAAATTTTTCACTCTAAGGGTGGTGAGCCCCTGGCCCAGGCTGCCCAGAGAAGCTGTGGCTGCCCCATCCCTGGAGGTGTTCAAGGCCAGGTTGGACGGGGCTTGGAGCAACCTGGGCTGGTGGGAGGTGTCCCTGCCTAGGGCAGGGGGGTTGGAATGAGATGATCTTGAAGGTCCCTTCCAACCCAAACCTTTCTATGATTCTATGACTCTATATATAAAGTAGGAGTATTACTTCCAAGATCTACAAAGTAACCCTGCTACTTACTTAACTCTGGGAAGTCTCCAGCTGGGATATGACGTCCAGTGAGGGGCATCACACAAAGAGGATGTGGATCAGTAAAACAGAATCAAGAAAAAAAGGTCTCTTAAGGAAAAAAAAAAAAAAAAAGAGCACTTAGAAAAATTATCAACTTTTCTTTTACTTAAAAAGCCTAAAGAAAATAAGGATGGGAAGAGCAAGCGATCCGCTTTGTCTACATTTGACAAAAGTAGTTGTCAAATAGATAAAGAAAATGAGCTAAGGAATATTCTGTTCTGTGTGTAAAAGCTATGAAAGATAAGAAGCAGCAGTAGAGGTTTAGGTCAGGTTAGGCATTATGGAAAACTATCGATGTTAATAACAGCAGATCTGCTAAGAATATGAATTGCCGTCCACGCTGAGATCCTACGTACGGCCCAGTACGCAACAGCAAATCATCAGCCCTTTGCCACATCTGAGTTGCCTCTGTAAATGGAGTGGGAGGTTTCGGAATACTTATGAGTAGAGAAGTGGGGGACACGGTGGTGGCCCCGGTTGCGGAAGGTGCTGAGCAGGTGGGACGTGTTTGTGAGCACGGGGCTGGAGGAACTGTGCCCCCGTGCAGGGGAGGGGATGGGTTCGGTGACCGCTGGAGATCACCAGCTGCTGTTGCACAGCCATCCCCGCACAACCGTCCTTCCGCACGTGGCATGGTACAATTAGCAAAGAAGTTCACAGCGGCTGCTTTTTTCCTACCCTTCAGGCAGCCAAATGCTTGACTGGGAAGGTGGTAAGGTTTATCCCTCATTAAATTCTGCATTTTCTTCCTCAGCTCATTTAAATAACTTTGGAGCCGGAAACTTTTAGCTGCACGGTACCTTTGGGAAGGATGTTAAAATAGGTATCAAAACAGCTGGGGGCACACTGCTTTTTTTCCAGACTTTTTAACCACACTTTCTTTTATGAATAAAGAAGCAGTTAATGACTTCTTCCGAGGTGAAAATGAAACAAAATACAGCTTTGCTGAACAGACTTTTAGAACTTCTTTGTTTACCAAGTTTGTGTGCCTGTATTGCAAGGCCTGCATTTGATGAAAAGAATATTTAAGGAAACAAAATGAGAGAATTGGAAATCTTTAGCTGAGGGGAAAAAAAAATAAAATCTCATCTTTCTTCCAAAAGTTCCAAAAGTATGTTTTATATCTGCATGGCCTATCTCGAGAGAAATGCCATGTGATAAGAAACATTTGTCATGTAGATAAAGAGGATGAACTGATAACGATTAAAGTAAAAAGCTTCTTCTGTTATTTAGTAAACATTCATCATTCTTAAATTGATTCCACAACACAGTTCTCTTGTAGAAACTCACAGAACTAAGTCTTGAGGTTTTCGAGATAAAGCAGTCCATTTGTGGGGCATATTGTGGATAAACGTTGAAAATTAATTTCAAAGTAAAATTGGACTGCATTTTATTCAACACTACTAAATATTTTGCAGACTTTTATACAATATATGTATTGCTAAGAGCAAAGTACTTATAATTTACAATGCACACCTCAGGAGAAGGTTTTTTAAGCTGCTTGTAAACACTGAATTCTTTTTTTTTTCCTTTTCATATCATTGTAGTGGAAAAAAAAAAAAAAAAAGCTGGCATTTCTGAAGCTTTTCTTCCAGAGGAGAAGTAGGACTGTTGGCAGAGCGAAACACCTCAGTTTCTGATTTGTTGTGACATCACTTATTGATCTGTATTTTAGACAAGATCAGGGAGGGGGGAAATGCAAGTCTTTCATCTTTTCCACTACTCTATCTTAAACATAATTCAAAGGAAGATGCTTTCATTTTAGTCAAGAGGGATGAATCATAAAACTTTCTCGGATTAGAGAGCTATTCACTTCTTATCTTTCCTATAAAATGAAAAAAAAAAAAAAAGAAAAGAAAACTCATGAAAAAATGACACACATGATGTCCAGTTATTTGAAAAGCTGCTGTCAGCTCACTGTAACTCATCCTAGATCTGTCCACTAAACTTTTAAGCTTTGTAGATTCTGTTCTTGAGAAGCAGACAAGCAGTTTTTGTGAGTGATTTTTTTTTCATCTTTTTTGTTTTTCATCTGCATTATACAATACAGTACAATGCTTTATTTTATATTTTTTTGCAGGAACTTTTAACATCTTTTGTATAGGTTTATGATTCAAATAGATTTACTTTTTTTCTAATAAGTAATTAAGAAATCAGCCTTTATCTGAGCAACACTGAAATAAGCAGGTTACCTACCCTACTGTGAAAAGACGTGATTAACTGATTCAATCCATTGAATTATTTCATGTATGGGCTGCTTGAAAAATATAATTTCAAGCTCAGTAATCTAGTTGCCGGATGAGTTCTGCCAGAACGCAGATGTATTTTTAATGTTTAATAGTGCCTGCTGAGCAGAACCTCTTAGCGGTGCCACGAGTCCTTACGATTCCTTTGTCTGCAGCCAGGTTTGATTACAACTGTTGCTCAGGAGGTTTGACGCTAATTCTTTTTCAGAATTCCCTTATGTCTTAGACAGTAATAGTAAAATACAGCTTTTCTCTGGAGTTTAGTGAAGTATTAAATCCTCATTACAGTTTTCAATAGGTCAGTTCAAAACAGTGCAAGAAAGGATGTGGTTCTCTGTTGAAACCTCGGACCACTGAACAACCGCGCTGGCTTTGTAACAGCAACCAGCTCCTCTGTAGCTGCCTCCTCTTGAAGGCTTTCTAGATTGCAGGCAGTGGAAATATCTTACTTAACACGAAGTATAAGAGAAAAAATAATAATAAAGGATTTTTCACACTGCTGGTTGTTGGGAAAGGAGCGATTGAATCCAGAATTAGGCAGTGGTATTCTTTTATGGGAAGGGAAAAGCTGAGCATGGAGCTGTTAGATGGAAAAAGAATTCCAAAATGTAGCAGGGTGCAGATGGAAACACACCTTTTGTACCAGCCTGGAAACTCTCAGGGGCGAGTGGGTGATAGAGACAGAAACGCTTAAGTCCGGCTGTCTTCTTCTGATGGGTAGCAGAAGTTTAGGAGAAAAGGGAGGAAGAGAGATTTCCATACACCAGCCACCTGTTGACTGCCAACGGACCCACCTGGCAGATTTCAAATAAAATTGCTTACTAAGAACCCAACTGCCATCTCTTTTGGAAAAAGCAAGACTGGGGAGCTTCACTCGTGGCTTACACCATAAGAGGTTGCTTCACAAATAAGTTCAGTTCCTTCAGTTATTAGATATCTGCCAAAATTAAAAAAAAAAAAAAAATCTTATTCACATATATGACTGATGTATGGGTGGAAGTGAATTTGAGGCAGATGAGGACAGTCAGTAAGTTGGGCAATAACGGTACACAAGTGTGGGTTTGCAGATGTCACTGTGGGATTTACTGGGGAGGGAAAAAGTGTGTTACAAGGTAGAGCATACATTATGGAATGAGAAAC
>NW_009650060.1:2314915-2402475 GCF_000708025.1 Charadrius vociferus
ATCCACTTTAGAAAGAATACATGATCTGTTATAGCAGAGAACTTCTTCACATAACAAAAAAAAAAAAAAGTCAGCAAAGGAAATGTTTAAATACAAGCAGGTAGTACCAAATCAAAGAACGGAATTTAACACCTACTTCTGTGGATTTCAGTGAGACCTCTGAGCAGTGTATTCACCGAAGCAATTTTTCTCTTTAATCAGACTTGCTGATGAAGTATTATTTGCCAAATCCTTTTATTTATGCAATTTTTTTTTTCTCCATTTAGACAGCTGGAATTGCTTAGTAAAATTTTGAAAACTTTATTAAGTAGAATGTTGATTGAAAGTGCTACATTTCAATACAGTATTTAAACATTGATTTATTCCTTTGAATACAAGCAGATTACACTGGGGTGAGAGCTCTTGACTTGGCAACACAAATATTTTTCACACATGCTTGCCATGTGAGCATCGTGGTTCAGCCCCAGCCAGCAACCAGGACCACACAGCCACTCGTTCACTTCCCTGGTTGGGATGGGGAAGAGAATCAGAAGAGTAAAAGTGAGAAGAAATTCATGGGTTGAGATAAAGACAGTTTACTAAGCAGAGCAAAAGCCAAAAAACCAAGGAATTCATTCCCTGCGTCCCATCAGCAGGCAGGTGCTCAGCTGTCTCCAAGAAAGCGGGGCTCCATCACGCGTAATGGTGACTTGGGAAGACAAACGTGGTCTTTGAACATCCCCCCTAACTCTGAACATCCCCCCTCCCTCCTCCTCCCCCAGCTCTGTACACTGAGCATGACCTCATACGGCATGGGACATCTCTTTGGTCAGTTGGGGTCAGCTGTCCCAGCCGTGTCCCCTCCCAACCCCCTGTGCCCCCCCAGCCTACTCACTGGTGAAGCGGTGTGAGTAGCAGGAAAGGCCCCGACTGCCCAGCAACAACCAAAACCACCAGTGCGCCACCAGCACCATTTCTCATCCCAAATCCAAAACGCAGCACTATACCAGCTGCCAGCGAAAAAAGTCAACTCCATCCCAGCTGAAACCACGACAGCCAGTTTCTATATTTTAGGGTAGTTTTGTTAATTACAACGTCCAAAAGTTTGCCCGTTTGACAACATTATTGAATTTAACAAATGAACCGGTCAAATAGGCATGCTGTGGTGGTGTTGACCATGTTACAAAGGAGAGCTTTCCATTCAGTGATTCCCATGAACATACCTCATTGCAAAATCAGACATTGCTGTTATATCAGTTAAACCTGAAGCAATTTTTCGGGTCACCATATCTTCCTCGCTCAGAGAATCTTCTCGCAAGGTCCTGCATGAGCTCGATCTTGGTTGGAGAAGGACTCTGAACGCAGAATATCTAATAGGAAGGGTTTTTTGTCAGGAAGCAGTTTCTCTATCCTCTATTTTAATCACAAATATCTGTCTGATTCTTTTTTCCAGCCAATTCACATAATATGTTACGTGAACAGCAGTTCTTCATTATAAATTGAAGCAAAGCAATGTTACCCTACTGTTTCTAGTGTTCCCTTGAGTACTGTGTTCAATTTTGGGCACCGCAGTATAAGGAGGACATTGAGGTGCTGGAGTGTCTCCAGAGAAGGGCAACAAAACTGCTGAAGGGTCTTGAGAATAAGTCTCATGAGGAGCGGCTGAGGGACTTGGGGTGGTTTAGTCTGGAGAAAAGGAGGCTGAGGGGACACCTTATCGCTCTCTACAGCTCGCTGAAAGGAGGGTGTAGAGAGGTGGGGGTCGGTCTCTGAGGAGATTTAGGTTAGACATTAGGAAAAACTTCTACACTGAAAGGGTTATCAAAGACAGGCTGCCCAGGGAAGCAGTTGAATCGCCATCCTCAGATGTATTTAAAAGCCCTCTAGATATAGTGCTCAGGGACGTGGTTGTAAAAGAAATAAGCAATTGTAAAAGAAATAAGCTTTTGAATGATTTAAGTAACTTAGGCCTTGTTAGTTTTTTTATGTATATTTTGAGAATAATAGAATGATTGAAGAATAGATGTAATTGTATAAGGTTGATTAATAGAATGCAGGTGCTTAAAGACAATATGACCACTGAGCTACAAATTCAGAAGAGAAACTGGAACAGAACGATAAGAGTCAGCTGAAAATTAATGAACTTTTGGAACTAGTGGAGAATGAAGAATTGGGAGACTTTAAAGAAACACTAAGAGCTTGCCAGACGGAAATATCAATTATGTAATGTTATCTAGAATCAGATATATAGAAGATGTATTTTGTTAGCCGCTGGCCACTCGCTGAGGTGGTGGCCCAACTCTGAGTTGTTAATACAGCAAACCTAGAGGTACCCACAGTCCGGTGAAATTCTTTAACAGTGGTTTAGAAGTGGGCCTGGTAGAGTGAGATAACGGTTGGACTTGGTGAACTTAAAGGTCTTTTCCAGTCGTAACAATTCTATGATTCTATGATAATGAAGGAATTCTTCCCAGAAAAAGAACAAAACTACTTGCATATAGTTTTGATATAGATGTCCTCCTGACAGTTCTGGATTAACTGGGACCTTATTTCAGTTTAAAGTTTAGATCTAGATCAAGAAGTCTTTCAATTTCAGCGGTGTAGGAAATACAGCACATATAACAGACTCCTCATCCTACAGAGACTAATACTCATTTGCAGTTGACGAAGTCACATGCGTAATTTCAAACCAGCCCTGGATGTTCAAGACAGTAATGCAATTAAAGATACACCTAAAGCAAGAACAGCTGCTGTTGTACCCAGTAGCACCCATCATAATGCTAAAAATACTTTGTTTCAAGGAGAATTGTTTGTTCCTCTGTGTGGACAACTGAACTTTTAAAATTTTTGACTTGAACTGGAACATTTTGTATTTTAAAATGCATATTGTTCACTATTGGGTGTTATTGTTTCCTTCATTATTCACTTATTTCTCGAGTATTTTTTTAAATTACTAGCAGGATTTCTAGGCAAAGTGATTCAGCTGAATGGGAGAACACTTTAAGTTGCATGTCATATCTTAATATGAATTGCGCCTTTATGGGTTTTGTCTGCGTGTTTATTGTGACATTAATGATAACCCAATGGAAAGTACACGTTCCCTTTTTGCTGTCAGGACACTCCATTGCATGACACTTTCTCCCTTACACTGCGTGGCATTAGGCCCATCAGCTGTATGACACAGTCAGGTTTTGCTGTGTTGGGTTTTTTTGTCAGGTTGGTTTTTATTTCACTTAGCAGCATCTACTCCTCAGTTTTTGTCTTATTTTGCAGACTCTAATATAAAAAGTACCTTACTATTTCATGTGTTCTTATAAGTTCTGCAGGTATTCCTGGCCTTTGTTTTTTCAGAAATGCCGGTAATCTGGTTAGAAATAATTTGCATAACTTGTATTTCATTTTATGACTTAGGTATGAAAAATGTTGCAATAATGATACTTGGAATTAAACAGAAGCTGTGGGGCTGGGGTAATTAATTTTCTTTAATGATGTGAACCATTAGAACAGCAGGATAAAATAGACTAGTAATTTGGAATATATGATAGTTATGAAAATAAAAACAAAACCAATTTATTATATCTCTTAAAACCTGCAGGTAAGAACATTAAAAACTACGTTAAAACTGAAAAGATAAATATGGTATACACAGTCTGTTAACCATTTAAGTTCTCTTTACTTTGTTTTTAGAGCCTGCTGATAGACCTCCTCTTCTTCTGATTGCAAGCTCTGAAGCAATTGAGGTATTATATCTTAATGGAAGCAAAGTATCTGCCCAAACTCCTGTAAAAGGATCTGCAATTTTGACACTGGACTATAGCTACAAAGAGGACACAATTTGTTGGATTGAATCAAGAGATCTTTCAAGTCAGCTGAAGTGTACCAAGATAACGAAAGCCGGGAAGTTGACAGATGAGCGGATAATTAACATTGCTCAGTATCTGCACAGTAAGTATTTGACAATGTTTTAGGAAAACAGTGGTGTCTGTCTTGGCCAACTGTTGCAGGAGCCTTCAGACGTATTTTGGGGCTCGCTGTTGAAAATAGTCTTAAGGCATTAAATACTGCAACTCATACTGAAGCGCTTTTATGTTTCTCACTCCTATACATATATATACTCAGTATGCGTTGGAATATTTATATCTATGCAAAGGTTTTAAAGATGTGCATTTTTTAGACTAACTATAATGTGGGGAAATGACAAAAACAGCAGTGCAACAGAAGAAGAAACGTAAAATACTTCCTTTTCTCTGGCAAAGTAGTGCTCCATAAAGCTTGAAAATCTTTCTTTGCTACTGGGACAACATTAATAATGAATTAAAAACACACATGCTTGTCACGTGTCCTGTCACCTATCAGAGGTATGTTAGTTCTTGACAATAACAAAATATTTTCTGACTTACTGGAAATAAATTTCTGCCCTTTTTTACAATTAGGAAAAAAGTTTTAAAAAGTACCTAAACTCATTTTACTGAATTATTCCTTGGCGTTACAGCATTATTTCTCAATCAGCTTTTCAGCTTGTGGAACACTGTTATGTTCTGAAGGAGGTGTTCATCCACGTACACATGTGAACAGACTGCAAAATAGCATGCGGTCAAAAAAATGCAACGTCCTTCATCTTTCACAGAAGAGATGTCCACAGATCAACTTAGAAATGGCAGCACTGAGGAGTGCAATGGTGGTGTTAATAACAGAGTTCCAAAAACTCAAGACTAGAACCTAAGATTGGACCTAAGATTTTGAAAAGTCGTTTGTAGCCCTTTTGGCAGAGTGAGGGTTTGGGTTTGTTTGGGTTTGGGTTTTTTTTTGTTTGTTTGGTTTGGTTTTTTTTAACCTATTTTCCTAATTATATATTTAGTAGAATAGAAAATTAATTTAAAAAAAAAAGATTTTTTTGTTCCCCACTTATTGTGACTATTCTACTTTTAGAGAACTCTCTTAATCCTAGATGTATAGTTGTACTTTTTTTTGTCTTCCTATTTTATCCAGGGTTTTTTTAACATTGTATTTTAGAGGACTTTTCATCCTTTAGATATCTAAGAGCCCTAAAAGTCTTGCTGGTAGTATTTGATTGTGCTTTTTTAATTCACTGTGTTATTGATATTTTATTTTCTTTTCCTTTTGCTAAGTACAGTCAAATTAACTACAGTCTTTAGCAAAATTTGTTTTGCATCGAACTGTATGTGTGTCTGTTCTGTCACTTATCTTCATTATCAGAGTGGACCTTAGCACTATGTTTTCTAGTCTTTCACCAGTTCTCTCATGCTCCTCTCCCTCTGTTCTCTGCATGTGAAGAGAATTGCTAATCTCGGTGATGTTCGGATCTATATTAGTGCATCTGTTTGCAAAATTAAGGCTGTGTGATGAGTTTGAAATGAATACGATGCCTGGAATTAATGAGCTAATCATTTTTCATAGTGCTAGTACACATCAGCCTGTGGTCTCTAATATTTTTCTGAAACTTGACTGCAATCGTTCAGTCTTGTTTAAATGAAGACTAGAAATTCCCATGGACGTGAATCGACTGCAGAGACTTGTTCCAGCTTCTTCTTTAATTTTGATTTGGGAAATAGTGCTTGGAGGCTTAGAGAAGCATTGCTTGGAGTCAGGTTTGAATCTCTGACTGACAAAATCTAGCTGATGTAGCTGCGGTGGTGTTTTTTTCCAGACATACGCATCCACAGACATTCTTCTTGGATTGCTGCAGCGGAGCAGCGGCAGTCCCCACGGTGTGAGCACGCCTTCCCAGAGGGATAAGTAGTGTGAAAGCTGCTTTTGTGCTCACAGCTCTGCCTTGAACAGTCTCAACAGAGTGGTTCACTGGGGCATCAGAGGCATGAGACAGCACAGACAACATGCTGCTCCTTATGGGAAGAATAACTTCCGAAGGTTCAATCAGAACTCATCTGTCGCAGATTTGTTTGTGTGTTGTTTTGTTTGTTGTTTTTTTTCTCCAGTCCTCAATGCAGAAGTTACCCACCTGACTAATATCTTCTCTTCCAGACATGTATCTGGAGTTACGTCTGCAAGGACATGGCAGGAGTCTGGTGTTACTGTGTCTCATATATATATGCCTGCACACGTGTATAGGTCATTTTGTGACTACAGCAAAATTGAGTTTTAATTTTTACAAGCCTGTAGCGCTGCATGGGGCTGTTGTGACCCAAGCGCAGAACCCAGCACTTGGCCTTGTTGAACCTGATACCATGGGCCTCAGCCCATCGATCCAGCCTGTCCAGGTCCCTCTGTAGAGCCATCCTACCCTCACACAGGTTGACGCTCCCACCCAACTAGGTGTCATTTGCAAACTTACTGAGGGCGCACTCGATCCTCTCATTCAGATTGTTGATAAAGATATTAAACACAGCTGGCCCCAATACTGAGCCCTGGGGAACACCACTTGTGACCGGTTGCCAACTGGATTTAGCTCCATTCACCACAACTCTTTGTCTCCGTCCATCCGGCCAGTTTTCCACCCAGTGTAGAGGCTGATCCTGCACTCAGGTATCTCTTACTGCAGGAGAATGCGGTGCAAGTCCAGTGATAGCATTCCTTGTGCTTATTAAGCTAGTTTCAGGCTTGTAAATTTTATTATATCACGGATAGGTTTTGTTTGATAGGTTTATCCTTTGAAATAAGGATAGCTTTCTGTAGGCATGGTGATAGCAGCACAGGCATCCTTGTCGTAGCCAAGGCCGGGCATTGGCATGTTGTTTCATCTTTGTCTTTTTAAGACCAAGAAGTTTTTGGAAGAGAAGCTGGAAAATTTCCTCTTGGAAAGATTTACACAGACAGTGTTGGAGCCAAATAGGCTTTCAGGGAAGATTCTCATAGAAGGCAGGCTTGTGCTACCACTGCCCGTAGCAGGCACGCTCCTTGGAACTAGCTCACAGTCCACTTCCAGTTAGTACAGCAAAACATTCAGGAACAATCATTTATGTGAAGTGCTACTTCTAGGACCAAACTAGCAAAAATTCTTTTTAATGGCATGAAGGTGGAAAATCTCTAACAATTTTCTGCCCTTCCAAAGCCATGATGCACAATCTTACACAAATACTTTTGTGTGCTGGAGTGTGGGGGGTGGTGGCAAGAGCAGCATCTTCTGCATAACAAAATCTCCTTCCTGATTTTAATAGGCATTTTTTGTCATCATCGTTACAAGTACCGAGTGAGCACCTTATGTGCTCTCCAAGCAAGCACCAGGCAGCACAGCCTGGGGTTTAGCCACTATTCTTCTGCAGAATATAACACAATCTCTTCTGGAATGTTGCTTCAGAGGATGATATTTTCTGCTTGGCTGGTATTTGGTTCAGGTTTCCTTGGCATTCAGTTATCACTGTAGACCAGTACAAATCCCGGAATGTTTGTGTTTAGCTTTGCCACCTTGTGGTGTTTTATACCTCCAGACAGTCGATCCTACCTCGCCTTGGAAGGCTCACAGGCTTTTCTGTTGGCAGATGTGCTTGTACGGGACTGATCTGGATGAAAAGAAACCTCTTGCTTCTTCCCTACTAATTCGGTTTTAATCCAGCTGCCTTCCCTCCCCTGCCCTACCACCGCACGGGGGAAGAGTCGCTCCGAGGTTACGAGCAGGTGATGGGCACGAAGGGTCGTAGTCACCGGAGGGCAGAAGTATTTGCCTCTCTGCTTGTGGAACCCACCACCTTCTGCTTGCCCTCATGATCACGAGTCAAAGCTGACTTTTTGGCTCACTCACTTTTTGGATGTGAAGACCATCAGAGAGGGAGCCCAGAGGACCCAATCAGGATCCAACAGTGTCTAGTTACATTCCTGTTTTCTTCCATGGTTTTGGTCCCCCTAATTACCCCGCCACCCCCTGACCTAAAACACTTCCTAGCAGTGATTAACCACAACTAGGAGTGCTGTGTTGGGAATAGCTACAGTCATTTAGCTTGGCTTTGATGAGGCTCAATCGTTGAAGGAAACTCTAAGCGCTAGAGATGGTGCTTCTGTCAGCAACCTTCCTGTGAAGTTCCTGTGAATATTCATGAGGAATCAAAGCAAAGTTTGGCTTACTCAGGAGGAGAACAACTGTGAAGATCTGGGGGGAGGTGTTTATTGCTATATAAGCTCTGCCCCAGGCTTGTTTCCAGACAGGCGTTATAAGCTGTCATATAGTTGTAGAATGTGATTTTTCTTTTTTTTTCTGTGATAGATAGCCCATGCTTACAGACCTCCTAGAAGATGAACAGAAATGAGAAGGTTTCATGACAAAGGTCATTTACACCTCAAATGGCACTTTAGTAGTGTTCAGTTCATCTGATACAGTAACGGGAGGAAGAATGGGATGTGAGAAGAGTATCCTAAAGAAATACCACAGCGTACTTGTCCTGTATATGGCATCCACTTGGCACTCCCAGAGCCCTGGCTAATCTTGCATTGCTGTTCTTGCATTTCTGGGAAGAGTGGACAAATTATGTTTCTGGGATACTGACCTTTCTTACTTTGGCCAAAGGTTTTTGTTGTTTTTTTGTTTTGTGGGGGTTTATATATATATATATATATATAGTCAATATCTCATTCTGGAGTGCTTAAGACAAATCCATCATTAAATATAGAAAACTAGGATACTTTTCTCATTAATTTCATGTCTTTTCGGCTTGGATTTTCCGTCTCCTTTCACTGCCTAGTCACTCAGTCTCCTGAGGTCCTGCAGTTCTTCAAAACTGACCCTCCTCTTTACTATTCTGGAAACCTAATTTTTATGATTGAATTTTGTAAACTTGTTATTCATGTCGTCTTGTAGATGACTTGTGAATGTTATCTTGCACAGGTTCCAGCACAGACTACTGCTGTGGAGCTTAGTGATGCTTAACGAGGTTTGGACCCCATCTTAGATACATGCGTACATCACTATTGTATGTTGTTAGGACTACATCTTTCCTGAGACTTCACTCGTGTCGTCCTGAATATCTCTTAAGATTTTCATATGTTTCCATGTTTCCATTTCACTTTATGTTCCATGTGCTTTTAGCTATTCCGCTTCAGAGCAGCCACAAGTCCAAATCTTTAGTTGGATATCCTTCATACTCCATGGCCTGATCTGGGAAATGATTTCTTTGCATCATCCTTGCATCTTGCATCTGTACACCATTCATTCCTCATTCTGGTGTACCTGGACTTGAAAAAAAATGTTGATCCAGTATTTGATACAGCCTTGATAAGGTGCTTTCCTGATGCAGTATGGACTTTTATTCAGTGCGGGAAACAATGCTATCTGATAATTGTCCTTTTGTGTACAGATTTTCTGCCCCCTGTAATGACAAGACTCCTTTGAGACTCAGGCTTGTACAGAAACTTCCTTTTAATCAGTATGCTCCAGGCTACTCTTTTCTCATTGTTGGTTATACATAGCCTTTTTGATGATCATCAGGTTTACTAGAAGAAAAATGGTAGTTCACATCTTTTTGTTAAAAACATTCATTCAACCTTTCTGTTCCAACAAACCCAATCGGTTGGATCTCATCCTTTTATTGTCGTGGTTATTGCAAATCCATTATCTTGTTTTATGAACAGTATTTGTGTATTTGGTGTATATCTCAATGCTTGATGGTGTTTGCACAAAAGTTAAGATACAATCTGTGAAAACAGAGATCCTAAGACTGCCTTGCATATATTAGGAGCTTCTAAATGTTAGCTGTGAAAGATCTGTCTGCTTTTACTGCGTGTTTTGGACTCGGTCCATTCAATTTGACTCAAGGATTGTGCTACCGGCTTGAATAGCATCCCTGTAACATTGCATTATGTCATTTTGAGGAAGAAGCTTCCATGGCAGATGCTCTGAGTTGGTAGCATTTCCCTCCAAAGTTAGGTTACCTGCACTTAATCCCTTTTGACATAAGAGCTATTTATTAACTGCTTGTTAATTGCCAAGAATGGCAGTTTTCAATCATTCTAAGATATGATACTACTGTTTCTTCAAGCTTTGTTATTTATCCAGCTTCCACAATTGATCTCTCATTGACATCAGTCAAAACCCCGCTTCTATTAGCAAAGCTAGCGTGCTGTCTATTTTCTTTTTATGTGCTTTACAGTAGTAGTGCCCTGGACAGTTAATTCTCTGACTGAGTACAGAAAATAAAATGTCTTATCTCAATGGCACTGCTCAGTGCAAATTTGATTGCTTCTTTTTTCTTTTCCTCCTCTAAACTCCTAAGCTCTGCCTGGGACAGTGTCCTGAAGGATGTCTCTGCAAAGCTTACATCTCTTCATGTCTTTATTCTCAGTTCTGTAATGCTGGCTTCCCTTTCCTCCATTTTTTCAGCTTCCTAGCTGACTATTTTTAGACTTCCATCTTAATTAGCTTCATTATGACATGACTGTATCTTTTGTGTGTCGTCCTTACTTCCCAACCCCTCCTTGATAGCAAAGGTCTTGTACGAAGGAGGGAGTCCAAGAGCAAGCTGGCTGTGTCCCACAGCAGCAGCAGCATTGTATAAATTAAAAATGAACACTTTCTCATAGTATCGGTAACCATGCAAATTTATCTTTATCAGGCATAATGCTGAGGGACTCTTCCTCTCTGTTAAATTGACTTATTATGCTCCTTGTAAACCAGTAACATTTGTATTTTGTTAACAAGGTTTTGAAGATAGAATGAAGTAATTGTGGGTGCTGTAAAGATCTAATGTATAGATAAATAGGTTGCTGCAAATATAAAATGCACAATTTTGTAGCGAATATTTTACAAATGCATTTATATCCCCAGATGCAAGAATAATGAAATGTCAGTAAAAAAAAAACAAAAACAAAACCAAAACAACCCACACATATTTTTTTTTTTATGAAATGTGGAGTTAAATGATGCGTGTTTTATGGGATTAGAGACACATTTTCCCATAAACCTTTGCCATCCATATGCACCATGTTGACTTCGTTTTGGTTTTTACTTGGTAGCCACTGGAACTCTTGTTTGTAATATGAAGCCCTTCCATATCAGATGCACAGTAATACAGAAACCTCTGCCTGCTGTATTTTTCTGGGGAAGCAACAGGAAGAAAAAAAAAAACTGTTTACATATCTTATGCGATGAAAAGAGTATTAGAATGAACCCACAAGTATTATGAGTTGTGGTTTAGCTGGTGGCCTCTACTAATTGTTGTGTTTTGCAACTCATGTTTTGATCTAATGCTTTGTATTGCTGCAGGGTAAAGGGTAAATAAAGATCATGCTTTTCATAAACGAATAAGAAATTTCATTAGTCTAAGTAGAGCTGAAATCAGAAGCTTCTTATCTCATAAAATAAAAAACAGTCGCAGCGTCTTTGTCACCACTTTTTATGACATTGTATCGGCTCTATGGCTTTCGGCTCTGGGCTCGTCTGCTTTCAGTACTCGCTACAGCCTGGGTCTTTCTGTGCCGTGTGCTGGTCTGTGACGGGGACACGCCAAAGAATTGGTGTGGGTCAGAATAAAATAAAGGGCTTGCTCTTTACTTAGTCCTCTATCAGGAGCTCTTAGAGAAAGAGGAGTTTCATGTTTGCAAACCTTGATAAAACTGTGATTATTATTTACACTGTGGTGGACATGACAAATGAAAGCCACTGTCTGATTTGGGCGTTTGATATATGATTGCTTTTTGCAGTTTTTAACTTCTTTGAATGGCAGAAGCAATGACTAGCTCAAAAAGCATTATCTCCTCTTCACAGAAATATTTTTGTCTTCTTAATCCACAAAATATACATTGTGGGTTTCTACGTAGAATGAAGCAAATTTGATTTAAAAATTTCTTTTGACTTCAGCTTTTGGAGTAAAACTTGAAATGCTGCAAACCTTATGGATCATGTCAGCATTATGAAATAAATAAAATGGAAGAACAAATCCTATCCTTCTCACTGTTTGTCAGTAAGGTTGAAATTCATTCAAATGAATTTCATTCAAATGAAATCTTGGGTTTACTTTAAATTTTTAATGGTGGTTTTACTGAAGCACTGATTCTGAAATTGGAAAATTCCATGTAACAAATCTTGTAAGTGGAATAAATCACTTTTGCTAAAGTCGGCCTTAAGCTGTATAAATTTCTTAGTTCTGGAAAAAAGCGTCTTGATCATTGTAAGTAATTAAATGAGAAGAGAAGGACAGAATATGCAAAAGGGTTGGTCTGTTTGCACAAAGCCGAAGCCCTGCATTTCATCAACATGTCACGGAGCAGCTGCAGTTTGATGTGTTGGGTTAGGCATTCACCATGACAGTTCTCGAGCTGGTGATAAAGTTTGGATAGTCTTTGCATGTGTAATTGCGTAAAATCTCTGTCACACTCTATAAGCAAAAATAATGAGCTGATTGAGCAGTGTGTGGGGATACCTGCCAGGATCTGCATTTCCAGAGATTCTTGCTCTTTTGGGCATTTTTGGATTTGCTTGCATGTCATAGGTTGATATTTTATTTAAGTATATGTTTCCATTTTTTAATATCGGGGAGTATTTTTATGTTTATATATAAGGAGATAAATATCATGTGTTTAAAAAGATCAACACTATGTTTCTTTTAGTTAGGAATATACTGAAAACAGGTATTTTCATCTTAAGACTCTTTCAAGGATACAATGGTTAGTCATTGAGTCCGTTCAACCAGTTGCAAAATTCGCATTTGTTTTAAATAGTCGTAACCACTGCTTTTGCTTCAGAAACGAACCCATTGGGAAAAGGAGACTCGAGTAAGATGAAGTAGTGGGAAAACGTATTTTAGAAGTGTCTGTGAATGCACTGTAATCCATGTTCTGTATCTTCCAAAATAATTGGTCACAGTTTGAGTTTTTGGGGTTTTTTCCTTTTGCAAACATACACTCGGACAGACAATTATCCTTTCATAGACTGAGCAAAAAAGAAGTATATATTTGAAGGTAGCTGCTCCGTAAAGAACTGCGATACTCCTCTGGGTGAACTGTTGAGCCTGGTGGGCGGCAGAGCGGGCTGGAAGGATGCTGGGGAAGGTGGAGGCAGAGCCTGGGCAGCACCCGGTGCCCTGCTCCCGCTCCGCTCTTAAACACGGACCCCGTTAACACCCTGCAACCGGCTGCCTGCGGGGACGCTCACCGCCAAGTAATTTAACATTAGGGTAGGCAAAAAATATCACTACAAGGAAGACATATGTTGCAGAGGGGACCTGGAGGAGGGATGCGATGAGTATTCACGTCTCTCGGCTTTATTTCTTTGCAAGTGTTGGGACAAATTCTTTTTACTGTTTACGTGAAAGGAGGAGTGATTTAGGAAGAAAGGCAATATGCTGGTAGTCAGGAGACCACTGTTTTTCCCGAGACTTACGGGATGACATTTAGCGAGTAATCTTGTCTTTTCCCCTCTAAATGTAAAATGAGAATAACAGTATTTCCATATGGCTAGGGATGCCGCCAGGTTTTAAAACTGAAATGCTAAAATGATAGGGGATACACAAGGTAGAAGTAGGTAGCACAGAGCACATAAGACTTCTGTAGTTGAGAAGAAGTGGGATTATGGCCTCATATCTTTCTAAAGCGGTGAGTTTTGGAAAGGGCTGGAAGCTTTCTGAAAGCAAAGTTCAAGTCCTGCAAATATAAAAGCATTGACTTTGAGCTATATTACTGGAAGCAACAGCTATTTGAGTGGTTTATGAGACTTTTTAATGGAATCTATGGTGGTATTCCATTTTAAGATAATGCTTAGGTAGACCAGTCCTTGGATCCTACCACTATAGTGATAAAGATAAAAATAAATAAACAGAAAAAATGAAGTGTCCCGTTATCTGTATGAAAATAGATGGAAAAATAATTAATGTATAACTCTAAACCCATGCTTTATTTTTATTTCTTGCATTACTGGAAATAAATTAGCAAGAAAAAATAACTTTTTTTTTTTTTATATTTTATTTTATTTAAGTGCATCAACAATGCCTGTATTTTAAGTCTGGGTGATTGTCTGTTGGTCAGGTCAAATATAATAAATAACAGTCTTCTCCTCAAGGGTTACTGTTTTGATGTTGAAAAGATGTAATAAAAAAAAAATGAAAAAAGAAAAGGACAGATAGGAAGAAAGGGAGGATGAGGTAATGATTACATGAGTGTGCATTTGTTATAGTCAGATGGCAGTCAGCATTCATAGACATGAAGGGTTTGTTTTGTTTGTTTTGCTCAAACTATAAGATGAGGCAAGTGACATTAGTGGTGCTGTGCAGTGGGTCTGAGTGTTGCAGAAGTACAAGTGTGCTGAAGGCGTCAGGTGGTGACTGATTCCTGTGTTGTAGAAATACTTACCCATGGATATAATGATCCTTAGCGAAGAATTTCATTTTTAGGGGGAAAAAGATGAAGAAAACAGCTTTATGTCCTTTAAGCAATGGCATTTTCTTTCCTTAAAAACCCTAAAAAAAAAGGCAATCTCATCTAGTAAGGTGCAAGATATGGTTTTGTTTCAGAGATATTATGTGGAACAATGAGGTATATATTTGCTAACTGTGCAGGTTATATTTTTTTTGTAATTGAAGATATTTGAAAATTTTCTAGCATTCTCTAAGTTGTAATTCTCAACCGGGATTTAAATTGGACTCCGTATGCAGATTTTAATTATATTATAAACGAGTTCTGTAGTAAGATTTATTTCAGAAAAAAAAAATATTTTGGAAGTGTAATGTCTTCTCCTTTTCCCTTAATATGTTTGAAATGAAGATAAAGAATTTTGTGCCCAGTATGAATATATCTGTATATCAGAATGAAATACTCTATGGTCAGTATTAGCTTCTGATTAAAATTGAATGCAATAATGCCCTTTGGGGAAAAGAAACAGATTGATTTATAGCACTAGGTCATGTCACGTACTGCATATTCATATTGTCTACACCATATATTGCTAAGAGCAATATATAGTGGGCTCAAAATGAAATTATACTACAAAATTATCTGCATTTTACCTGCAAGAAACTACAGCATACTCCAGATCCTGTGAACCAGTGCTGTCTGACAAATGTTATGTTCTCCAAAAGATGTTCAAGATGATTTTCCTTTGTCCCCTAACCATTTCTTCAAGTGCTGATGAAGATAATTTACTTCTACATTGTCCCCCAAAAGCCTTCCTTAAAGCACTGTTGCCTACCCGAGGTATTAAACTCTTCAAACTTTCTCTGGAAGTAATTTTCCTTAAACACTTCATATTGCAGAAGTAACTCCATGTTTTACTGACGTATCTTTAAAATTGTAATAACTTACTGCTTGGCGTCTTTGTGGGAAAACATTTAAGTGACCTTATTTTTGCGCGACGATAGTTTATGAAGTTCATAATACATGCGGCAGGCAGACCTTGGAAGGTGGAAGGTTGTAGACTTCTGCCTTTGATGGAAGGTGGTTAAAGGAGGCGAGTGTTACAGCCTTATGTAGCCACGTCGCTTTCCCCATAGCAGTTGTCAGTCCAACGTGCTTGATGGGATGCCTATTGCGGATGAATTATGCTTTAATTTTAACAGTGGATGACTTAACTGCTTTGAAGTAAATAACTGGGTTTGATTTACAGTCTCAGCAGATTTATAAGAAGCTTTTGAATGTGCAGTTAAAAAAAAAAAAAAAAAAGAGACTATGTACCTCTATAAATCTGTCTTTATTGTTCAGCGTGTGTGCAGGCTACTGGGACCCCATTACAAGTGTACAATCACTGGGCAATGTGTTTGGAACTCAGTAATGCAGAATTAGAAACATAATGGTTTTCAACTATTCTTACTTGTTTCTGACATGAGATTGAGGTCATAAAATTCACTCCTTATAAAAATTGTAATACTCGGGATTAAAACATAGGACCACTCATAAAGCCCTTATTTCCTTGTTCCACACTTTTGCCGTGCTCGTTTAACCTGTTGGCGTCACAGCCACCTCTCTGACTCAAGACCCACTGACAGAAAATTTCACTCTTATTACTCATTCCAGAAACTTGATGCATTGTATGGTAAAATCATTCTATAACTCGAGTAAAAGAAGAAATATGCTAAAAACATTCAGGACCAGATTTTGCTACTCTGCTTTAAAATTCCTGGCAAAGACACAGACCCAAGCACACCTGGGGTATACCATCGTAGAGTCGTCTAGGTTGGAAATCATCACGTCTCCTCTGAATGCTCTGTAAACAGAGGGGTTTGTTTGAAGAGGAAGATGTGCTTTTTTGCTGTTACTGTTCTGTAGATCCCAGGGTTCCCAATGGGAGGAGGCAGTTTATGGTTAAACCCGCATTTCTCTCTCGCTACCTGCTCAATGTTCAACCTCAGCCAATGCACTATAGTGTGTCTGTCTTAATAACGCATCATTGCCTAACTTCCATCTGCAGCAACGTGCCTCATAGCGGCCTAAGAAACCAAGCCATAAAAAACCTGAAAATGTCTAGCTTTTGCCGACACGGACGTGTACAACAGGCCCATTGCAAGGCAAGGTGTAGGTAGGGCAGGGCCACCAGGTGGGCTAAGATTGTATTTTGAGCTGAGCAGCAAGCTTACCTAGCTATGGGCTCTGCTCTCCTGGGCTGCATCAAGAAGAGTGTGGCCAGCAGGTCAAGGGAGGTCATCCTCCCCCTCTGCTCTGCCCTGGTGAGGCCACATCTGGAGTACTGTGTCCAGTTCTGGGGTCCCCAGTTCAAGAAGGACGGGGACCTGCTGGAGAGGGTCCATCAAAGGGCTACAAAGATGATCAAGGGACCAGAGCATCTCTCCTATGAGAAAAGGCTGGGGCTGTTTAGCCTGGAGAAGAGAAGGCTGAGAGGGGATCTCATCAATGCTTATAAATATCTAAAGGGCGGGTGTCAAGAGGATGGGGCCAGACTCTTTTCAGTGATCCCCAGCGACAGGACAAGGGGCAACCGGCACAAACTGGAACACAGGAAATTCCATCTCAACATGAGGAAACACTTTGAGGGTTGCAGAGCACTGGCACAGGCTGCCAAGAGAGATGGTGGGGTCTCCTTTTTTGGTGACATTCCAAACCCGCCTGGACACCATCCTTTGCAACTGCTGTAGGTGACCCTGCTCTGGTAGGGGGGTTGGACTGGATGATCTCCGAAGGTCCCTTCCAACCCTGACCATTCTGTGATTCTGTGATTAGTAGGCCCCAAACTGGCTTCTGTGACCACGTCTTGTCATCAGTGCTCAGATATGAATTCAGAGACGTGAGGACTGACAGGGATCTTGTAGGCCAGACTGTGTCACCATCTTCATGAAGTCCTTTGAAAGGTGTGGAACTGCTAATTTTAAAAACTCCTAAATCATGTGAAGTTTCAGGCACTGGATTATCTCTTCTTGGTAAGTGAGCTACATCCAGTAGAAGGATAAAAGTCTGATGTTAAACAGAAAGAGAAATGCCCACATGGAATAAACACCTAAATGTGGAGGTTTTTTTGTACCTAGTTGGAAGCTGAATGCTGGAATCTCTGAGTGACTGGATAGACTGCGTCTCTGAGAGACTAGGTGCCTTTGGGAGCTATCGGGGTGCTTTCATTAAGTATTCACAATATTTAGATTAGGCTCATATTTTTGAAAACTCTTCAGCTTGAGGAAACTGCTATTGTATAAATGTTCACATTTATAGGTTTTTAAAGCAGTATCTTGTAATATCCTGTAGGGTTGGAAGAATACCAACTGTATTTTCGACAGTAACCCAATTTATTGAAATTTAAATTATGGTACTCAGCAAACAAGAGGAAAAGCTTTCTTTTCTTTTGAGGAACTTGAAGTCTGGATGCTTTAAAGTGTTTTGTTTTTTTTTTTTTTTAATTTTGTATATTTTAGGTTTCCATTATACTCTTTACAAAAACTATCTAAGAAGGCTGATGTAATTCAAAGGAATTAGATATTTGAGGATAAGTCATTTGAAAAAAGATAGATGGATATTTTTCATTTGATTTTTAATTTTTAAATGTATGCAATAATCACTCAGGACATGGCTGTAAAAAGTTTAGACACCAGTGTGTCTAACTTACTGAACGGTGACATTTTTAATAAAAATCAGATTTCGTAAATGGCATTGCAGACATAATTATGGCAAATTACTGTCAGTAGAAGGGGCACAGAAAAATCTATGCCAGCTTAACTTTCCCAAGCCATAGTGTCAGTATAAGGCTGTCTGGGCTGCTAATTAGGAACATTACTCTCAGAAGAGAGGCACAGCAAAGGCAGTGCTTCTGCAGGATTTCACAGCCTGTCATTTTTTAATTACTATTTACCTGGTCTCACCATTTCTGGCTATTTTAGAAAAAAGAAAGGTTTGCTACTGGTTTTCTTCTTATTCAAACTTGTCTTTTTACTCAGGTGGAGGGCAAAAAGCCTATCCCCAAGTTGCTTGCTATTGTTCGCTGGAATAAAATTTGTTTGTTCCTTAATAAATGCATAATTTTATATCTTTTTTTTTTCTTTTCCCCTAAATAGATAGTAAATTAAACTAAGCAACTCTGGCCTTCCCTGGAACTTTTCTTATTTGTCTACTTTACACAGTTCACAAAACCCCACTTGCTCAAATCTCAGCTTTCAGTCAAAAAATTAAAGCAGCTTTCTAGTCGTGGAGAAGTAAAATGCATACATGTGGGAAAAAAAACCCTGAAGACTGGGAAAACATAGGGAAAGGCAAAATGTCTCAAATGTGTTGTCCCTTTTTTATTTATTTCTTTATGTTACTCGTTTTCATGGTTTTGGCTTCCAGATTAATTTTTTTTTTCTTTCTTTTTTTTTTTTTTTTCCCCCTTTCTTTTTTTTTTTCTGTCTGTCTTTTTTTTTTTTTTCAGGAGATGGTTCCTTACTCAAAACTACAGTGAAGCAAAGTGTTGCTTACTCCGGGCTGGTTTCTCAAAGCGAGCCCCAGAGGCAAACAGTTACTGACATAACAGGTTGTAGAGTACGCGGGTGTGAACATGCCCGGGAGATGTGCGGCTCTGTTGGCCTGGCCTTTGGGGAAAGGGGGACCAGAAGGTGACTCTTCCAGCACGAGGCACTTGAGCAGTACCACCCTTGCACTCCTATATTGCGCTACCGCTGGGGACTGGACTGACATCTTCCATGTGTTAGGATGCTCATTACAGAAATGTTAAGCTCCTGAAAGTTTTATTACAACAATCCTCTCTTGCTTCTCCGAAGCGTTTATTCCCCTAGCATATGGCCAACCGTCTAAACAACTGTTGCACAATCCTCAAAACCACCGTGCTTCTATTATAGAATAAATGAAACAAGTGCTTCTTAGCAGACCTGACTACCTGTGACAATGCCGAGCTGCTCGTTGCAAAGTGGAAAGACGTCTATAAAATAAACCCAACCGGAGGTATTCTATGATTCTATGTTTTGGTGCAGTAAGAGTAGCAAACACTTCCCTCCCCGCAGCTGAGGTTTCGAGGCTGAATCGATGGGGAATCGGCGTACCTGCCCACCCACGCTCCTCTATTGAAGATACAACCACCACTTTTTAAACCACTTCCCCTTCTCTCTTCTCCCCTGAGCAAGCCCAGAATCATATCTGTGTGGAAGTCTGCGTGTTATGTTCATTCAGAAGAGATGTATATGCGTTACGGAAGAAAAAATAGTACCTTTTTTTAGCTTTTTGGGTAAATCAAAATAATTCGTTCTTTAAGATCAACTTTTGCAAAAGAAAAAAAAAAGTGACAAAAATTATTTGTGACAAAGATTATTTTTAAGCATTTTCAAATATATGCATTAATTTTGGGAAAATGCAAGCAAGAAATCAATACTGAATTGCTATATATGTAAAAAAAAAAAAGGTCCAAAACCATGTCCAAAGAGAAAGAGTGAATCATGGTTCTAATTTGCTGTAGTAACTGTCAATGAAATTGTTGCACCTTGAGTCTTGAGTAGATTTCAAAGTTCCTTTAGGCTGTCCTCACTGCAGTCAAGTTCAGAGCAAGGAAAATTTTAAGTATATAAGGCAGTAGAAGCTAAGTTCTTTCCCTTAAAATAGAGAGAAGTTGTCTATCTATCTCTTTCATTATTAACCAGAAGCATATGGAGAGTGCACTAAGAATTTTTAATTTTAATTGTATTTCATCCAAAATCATTCCCTGGTTCACTCTGAAGTTTCTGAAAAAGACTCCAACTCCCAACCACTATGAGTTCCACCGAGTAGTTTTAAAAACAAGAGATTCTTTTACTGAAGTGTATAAATGCAGAAAGCTCACTAATTTTTCTGTTTCTAGTCTTTCTTCAACATCTGGGAAAAATGAAGTCTGTTCACATAATATTGATTTTAGTAGGCAGCGCGTGTGCCGAATCCTCGATTACAACAGTAGTGTGAATACAAGAATATAGTGCTGCTTTTCTCTCTCCTTCTGGTGGCTGAAGTCTTCTTCTGCAAGTCTTGAGTTGAAATTGAAATAAATGTAGTAATGCCTACGGTATAAGATACAAGTTTGAGAATTAAAGCGGAAGAAAACAGTCATTCAATACAGCTCTGATTTTCATAAACTATACTTTGGCCACAAGACAGATATTTCCAGTACCCTTTGAAGATTTAGCCACCCTCATATAAAATTGCTATTTTCTCTAAAGGTATAGTAATATTTGGGTGTTTAAAAAAATAGAAAAAGTCTACTTGTAGCAAGACTTTTGCTAGTGCCCATGGTCTACATAATGCCATTAACTAGAGTAGAATTTAGCCCATGTGATGTCTTAACTATTCTTTATGAAGTCCTTAAGAGGAAATCCTGCTTCTTAGAAAGTAATAAAGGAAGGATGATCACGTTTGGCAGAAATGCTCCAAGGAAACTGTTATTAAAATTGGAAAAAAAAACCTCAAAAATGTATACAAGATTGCTCAGAATCAATACGTGTGTTTTCAGGGGGAGGCATTTCTTCTTAGAGAATTCAGAAACTGTGCAAATGAAAGGAAAAGGAAAGGATTAATTACTTTAAAGATGTGAGTGGACTAGACATCTGTACATATTGCGTTTTAATATATGAATCCAGACATAGGCATGAAATGAATTCAGTAACTTCTTGAGTACAAGAACGTCTATTTTAAAGGTCCTCAGCCCAACCAAAGCCTTATCTCTGTGGTATAGAGTGCGTTCAACTTGTGTGGTGACTGGAGAGCCATTCAAAGCAGCTTAATGCGTAGCTGCTAGCGAAACCACAGAGATTACAAGTTTGATTCGTTAAAACTGTTCTCTGCTAGCTGGGTGGATTTTTCATGTGGGATATAATTTTATGGAGGAGTGGACTCGGACAATTCTTTATAAACTTCTTCTCTTGTGAGAAGTTGGATGTGTCCGTTTCACTGCAGGGCGCACGGTACAAAGAAGACAAACCCCAAACCAGATCAATGGTATCGACAGTACACAACGTGTTTGTAGCGGTTAAATGCGAGTGCTGCTGTGCGTTGAATGTTCAGGTTAATTACTAGATTACAGTGATGTACTGCCCCAGAAGGTCTATTTTTGAGAGGTGTTCTTCTCATAGTGGGAACTCTCTCCTCCATTTCATGCGATAGACTTGGAAAGAAAAATGTGAATGAATGCACCTCTTTTGCTGTAAACTGGTGAAGTCTTCAAGCATAGCGTGTTTTGCAAGGAACAGCGTGATGAGGAATGCAGTTGTAACGAACCTACCTCTTGCAAACAGCCTGTGCTGCTGGTATCCCCGTGCCCTTCCCAAAGGTGACCTGCTGGGAAGAGGAATGGGGTAAACAGGTGTTTAGAGCTACTGATGCTTTTTGAAGTCTTTGACACAAAGGTTACGGTGGGAGATTGCTTCTGGATGTCGCACTTTTCCTGGATTGCTCAGCAACCTCAGTTTTAACTCAGTTTTGATGCAAATGGTTATCCCTAATATGACTTTCAAATGATTATTTTTGTTTTCCACATAAAATACCTGTTTAGTGCCATTTCTCGTGACATGTTAATGAAGAACTAAGGAATAAATATCGCCAACATTTTATAAATGTGAGCATTGTTATGTTGACAGATCTACTAATCCGTGTGTGTCATGCCTTTCAGGTATATGTCACATTTATGTAAAAATAGGTACTTTTTAGAAGAAAAGAGTAACCTCCTCCAGCGGGCTGCTACTTAAGCTTGTTCCTTTTCCCCCACTTCCCAATGTAGAACGATCTTCCAGAGCTCCCACTGTAGGAATTTAATTACTAGTTTCATTTCTACAAATATTGAAAATTGAATCCCTTTAGTAACTTTCATTCTTTATCAAGAATATTTTCAGAAATGCCTCTCTTACATGGAAGCCTATGTTCAACTTTCAAAAGTCTCGTGAAATCAGTGAGCCATAAACCTTTAATTCCATGAGTCCAACTTCTGAAAATGGAAAGCAGACATGTTGAAAAAGCTTAAGCTATTACTGATTTCCAGAGAGAAAGAGTTTTTCCTGATAGTTTTAAAAGCACGTCCTATATTTTTTTCGGACAAGGAAAAAAAAAAAGTCCTTTTCCTCCCTGTTGTCTAAAATCTATTAGTGCTCACATATACCTGACATTGGCCTCCTCTGGAGGTAGGATACTGGACTAAATGGAGCATTTCTTTGTTCTGGCTCGGCGTATATTTGTAATAGGAGCTATCAGAAGGGAAGAGGTGTAATATTCGCTTTGAATTAAAAGGAAAATGAATAGTGGAAGGGGAGAAATCTGAGAGAGAAGAGCCAGCAGTGAACTGTGTAATGGGATGGCTGAGATGGAATAGAGCTATTCCTGATATTTTATTGCGTAAATCTTGTTTGTGTTACCCACACTTTGAAGGACAACTCATGAGTCTCCATGTCTGTTTTAAGTATTTAGCAAATGCATGACGTACAAGCCCTCAGTTATGGTCAAAATCTTAATGACTACAATTTTTTTTTTTTTTCTGATTCATGTTTACTTTATATTCTCCAGTCCAGCATGTATGTGATGGTAGGAACAGGCTCTTGTTGGAGTGCAGAAAAAAACCCTAAAAATTCAACTTCTGAAGGGTGGTAGAAATACAGAAAACTGAAAGTAACCAAAAAAAAAAGCTACTATGTGAAGTGATCCCATCTGGCTTCTCTCATCATGAAAGAATTACAACTTATGTTAGCAGTATTTTGAAACCACTGTGATATAATGAATATATATATTTTAAAAGAAAAAAAAATCATTAATATTTAACATTGAAAACATTTAACAGGAAATATTGTTATAGTAATTGAGTTATTCTTAATTTAAGAATAACTATCATACGGGGTGGTATAAATACAGTACTGTCAACAAGAATAGGAAGTAATCTTACTTAAATGAAATATAGTTATATTCTTTGCGCTTCTTCTTACTTTTTCTTACTGTAACAGTAAGACTGTGTAGGGACAGGTAGGTTGACTTATAAGAAAAATGCAGGATTTTGAGTGGTTGCAGAGTCCCACAAGAAAAAGAACTGACTGCTTTAAAACAGTTGTGTTGGGCAGTGGTGAGGTTGCCTTAGTGTGCCGAGAAGGAATACTCCTGGCAGCGTTGTTAAGAAACTTCTCTATATAAGTATCACGCAGAGAGTTACGTTCATGGTACTTCTTGTGGCAGTTGAACCGGAAATCTGGCAGCATCCAGATTTCTCAGAACTATAAAAAAGTTATTTAAGGGAAATTGAATGCATGCACATGCATGACTGCTATTACACACAGCGGGTTTAGACGTGTGTGTCTACACACAGATTTTTTTAATTTCTGTGGAGTATTTGTTATCTGGTTTTAGTCCCCTTTAAACATAACTTAGAAATTCTCATAAGCTTTATCAGTGCAGCATCCCCACAGTGTAACAGACATCCTAGAACACTAACTTCAGAACTTGAGTGGCTTCAGAGGCTGCCTTCCCACTGCGACCTGCTACCGCCAGCGTTTCGGAGCCCTGTTTCACACATGCGCCATCCCTTGGTGATGCTGCTTCTGAATATACCATTGAAAAATTCACCAGGACTAACTGTAAAATATTTAAGAGAACTACAAACAAGTGTGTATCTTTCATGCCCATGAAGTTGCAGTTTTACTGAAAAAGGAAAAATTCTCTGCAACCAATATTTGCGTCTCAAGAATTGGATTCCTTATTATATACCATATAATACATGTAAAACCAGCTTGAGTTCTTTAGCTGAGTAGAGCATCTGCCTGAGGAAGCGGCTAGCAGTTCAGTTATTTGTATTACAATTGCACTCACTTCTGAGCTTTTTTTTCTTCCTTTTGTTTTTATTTGGCAGATGTACAGCAAATAGCGATCGACTGGATCACCGGAAATTTTTACTTTGTGGATCACATCAGTGACAGGATCTTCGTTTGCAACCAGAACGGCTCAGTGTGCATTACCCTCATCGAGCTGGATCTCAGTAACCCTAAGGCCATAGCTGTTGACCCAACATCAGGGTAAGGTTGTTTATCTGCATTAGGAAATGTTTATTTTGTATGATGTGTGCTTGTTCTGCGACTGCATATAGTATATCTGTTTTCATTCCGGTGTTTTAAAAACTATATTTGCATTGTTGCATTGAGTTATTTGCATAGTTGCTATAACAAAACAGTAACGTGTAGTGAACTTGTAGCGAGCAGTTAGCTATATTAATTGCAACATGTGCCACCGTCTCAAAAATGGAACCGAAAATGAAAAAACAGTTTTATGCCTACTTGTCATAAGATTTTCTTTTGCCTCTGTTTTTCTGTAAACTGTGTTTCTAACTAGAGTATGTGAAAAAGGAACTTTTGAGGGGTTTTTAAACTATATCCTCTCAGTTGCAAGAATATTAGAAATGGCTTTAATGAGTTTAATTGCATAAAAAAGTGGAAGAAATTTTACCCTGCTTTGGAGGGTCAGCTATAATGGTAAGATTGCATTGTATTTGCTTTTTTTCTTCCATAGATATGTTCAGCATCAGTTGGGAATGAAACCTAGCTTAAATACAGGGTACTAAAAGTCTTCCGTTCTATAAAAAACACCAGCTGGGAAAAGTTTTTAAGCAAATGCTGAAGTAAAATCATAACTAAATAGAAATAGGAATAGGATCAAGGTAATTCAAAAACTAAATTTTGGTGAGGATTTTAGAACAGGGATTTTATCTTGGTTTTATTAGTCTGTAAGTAGTGTAGATTGAAATGCCTGGTGGAATACGTCCTAAACTGCCATAAGCCCCTTCTCAATAAATACAAAAATATTTACTGTAGAACAGCTTGTCATCCATATGTGGACTTTTGTCACTCTATTTAAAGCCTGATTGAATATTAAGATGCGTTATCACAATGACTTTAATTCTGACAAGAACAGCTTGCATGTAAAGTTTACAAAGAAGTTTTATAATGTAATTCTTGAATATAGCTGTATTTCTGTCTACAGCAGATGGTAAGCTTGACTTGATCTGACTGCAGAGTTGTTTTAAAAGAAAAATAAAATTTCATGTTTAAATTGATTTTCCTGCAAGTTCTGATCTAAAAGAACTTTCAGCTTTTAAATTTGCCAACAGCAGCCTTTTCTTTGTACACTCGCTTGTATATTCTTTGCTGGATTTACTGGAGGAATCCAAAGCTTGTCATTAGTTAATCTTATCTGTCAGGGATGCAAGAATTTTATCTGACCCTTTGATTCTGTGAGGAGGGGTGGAACGGAAAAAGAGGGACTGGTTTTCCTTCGTTTGTTATCTGCTAGCTACAAACCATTTTTATTCAGTAGCTGCGTTTTCCAGTGCCGTATATGAGAGTAATAGTGTCTATTTTAGTGTAGATATAAATGCTGGCCTGCAGGAAAGATCAGAAGTGTTTATGGTGTTTCAGAGTGTGATTCTTCATAGCAACACCAATTTGTTCCATGATGGAAACACACAGTGGAAATTTTTTTCAGAATGCATTTTTTTCATTTCATCAGTTATTTCTTTACTGTGTTGATTGGCAGTTTCATTCATTGTCTGACATACATTGTTTGGTCAATAGGCTATCTAACATACATTTTAAATGATAAGACCCACCTTATATATGAGTTCTGCTTGTTTGTGACTTGGGTTTGTAACAGAGTGCAAACAGATAAAAACATTCTGGTTACTTGAAAATGTTTTGTTCCCCTTTTTTTTGGTCTTTTTTTTGCTTTCTTTTTACTCTTTCATGCTAATAGTAGCTGAGGCATATGTCTAAGTCAAAGTATTAGCATGGTATTGCTATCTAGGTTAACTTGCTGGTTTTATGTTATTTAAAGAATCACAAAAACATCCATATAAAAAAAAAAAAAAAGAAAGGTTGCAAGTTGAGCTCCAAATGAGTGAGTTGCATGAAAGTGTGTGCGCAATAGCTTCTTAAGGCAGTTATGTTTATACACTGTAAGCCTATGATTATAAATCAGATTTTTTTGTGGGTTTTTTAATTTAAATATGAAGTTCAGGCTGTCCCAGGAGGTTTTATCTCCTGTAATAATTACATATTCAGGTATTAAATGTAATTACATTTTAAGGTATTTGCTCCTGTAGCATGCGTAGTATGTTCATTGGCCCCGGCGTCCTTCTACAAGCTGAAGGTACACTCGCACGGAGGAGACCATGTCCGAGGCTAAGGAATTCAGAGCTTGATCGCAAGCCTTTATGCCTGTGATAAACGTCCTGCAGTAGCACAGGGTCAAGCGCAGTTATTCTTACATTTTCACGTCTGTGCTGTTATGCATTTGGTTGTTTCGTCAACCAGAAATTCTGCATTTATCAATAGAACAACTGAAGCACCAGTGGAAAATTTCTTAATTCCGAATGGTTCCCCTCACTGCACTCAAGAATATATTTTGAGTATGAATAATTTTACATCTCTGTGCCTGCAAGTTTTGTTAGATGTTTAGTGATGATGGTTTTGTATATTATTCTATGAGCTCACAATGGAACTTGAGCTACTAAGCTTATTTCATATCATACAATGAATGAAAGAACTTTTGTTATTCTGCTAAAACTGAACTTAAATCGAGAGGAGAAAGATTCTGCCATTCAAAAACCTCTTGAACACGCACGTTTGTTATGTTTCTAGTCTAAGCACGTTACTTGGTTTAGGATTTTGGCCCTTTTATCAATCTGAACTGTGCTTCATTTTCTGGTGATTCCAGATTAAGTCTAATGGATGCCCACCTGAAAAATTCCATCCCCCCAAAAAATGAACTAATAATTTACCCAATTAGAGGTTTTGCAGTATTAATACCCATCTGTTGCGTCAACTAGTTTTCAGTTAAGAGTGGCACGATGTAAGTATCGGACCTGTGTTAGGGAGGCCGTTACCGGAGGGGAGGGCTGTGTCTCCACTGATCCCTGGGCATATTTCAGAGTCCAGACCGGTCAGTGAACCATGTATTGAAGAAAAAGCTAGAACAATGCTAGTAGGAAATAAAGTGGCAATCAGAAATGGAGAGAGAGAATAAATGGCTTTGCAATAATATATTATCTGTCAAATGCCTTTGAACTAAGATGTTTGGCTCCATGTGTCTGCAGTTCATAGTTTTGATAAATTTTAATATGGCACTTCTTTTCTTCCATGGTCAAGAAACAGAAGCTGTTAATTTTACCAGTCCTTGAAACTGGTGTAAAATTGATGATGGTGCTGACGACTGTCACATGAAACAAATATGAGTTGAGTTAGAATGATTTTATCTCCAGCTAAGGTCTTCAGGGTAGGTCTGCTGTACTCGTGGGTAATGACTTTGTAAAGGGTTCCAGCTAGTTTGGCAATCAGCGTGCATATTCATGAGACTTTGATCACCGTACGTATACGATAGGGAAGGTAATACATTTAAAACTCACAAGAGGATAGATCAGATTTAGGTTCTCCCCCAGCTCTGCCACCGACCAGCTAAATGTCTATAGACAAGGTATTTTATTTTATTTTTATGTCTCAGTACTCCATGTATTCAATAGAGACCATGAAATGCACGTCGTTTAAGTTATCTGATATTTGGATGCATTCAGGATCATTAGGAATTAATATTGTAGAATGCACTGCTGTATATATCTACATATTTATACTGCAAATATTTATACTTAATTACCTCCAACATTCAAAGTAAATTGTTGCCTTCCTCTGCACCACAGTGGCAACAGAGAATGTATAATGACGTTTTACAAAAGCAAAATGCATCAGAGTAGGGAGATACTGCAGTTCCCTCCCAAGAGGAGCACTTGAAATGTTGAAATGTTCGGTCCTGATCGTACTGCTTAGACACCTACCATACAAGGAGTAATATATATATATATATTATATATAATATAATATATTATATATTTTTTATCGGGGAAGAAAAGGCTCCTGGGAGATCTTATTGCGGCCTTCCAGTACCTAACGGGCCTACAGGAGAGCTGGGGAAGGACTTTTTACTGGGGCATGTAGTGACAGGACGAGGGGGAATGGCTTCAGACTGGAAGAGGGCAGGTTTAGATTAAAAATTAGGAAGAAGTTTTTTACTTTGAGGGTGGTGAGGCACTGGCCCAGGTTGCCCAGAGAGGTTGTTGAGGCCCCATCCCTGGAGGTGTTGAAGGACAGGCTGGACGTGGCCTTGGGCAACCTGGTCTGGTGGGAGGTGTCCCTGCCCATGGCAGGGGGTTGGAACTCGATGATCTTCAAGGTCCTTTCCAACCTAAACCCTTCTATGATTCTATGATATCAGAGTTACTTAATTTCTCCTGGGACCTATTTTCCAGTTTCTTTGGGAATGCCAGGAAACGGGGCAAGGCAGGAATAGCCGATAAGGCTGTTGGCTCGGTGCTACTCCTGGTTCCAGAAACGCACGACTTGTAATGATGGCTTTGATATTATTTGGGATGGCAGTCAGAATCTTCTGCTATGTTTCATAGGCTTATGGAAAAAGATGAATTTTAAGGAGAGCATTTGAAATGCAGAGGGTATTGATCTAGCACCCATTTACAAAACTGTTCCAAACATAAGGCGACGTGTGGAGAAAGAGCGCGTAGGGTGAGATTACAAAGAGGATGTGCTGAGCAAAGCTGGCGTGTGGGAGGAGAGTGTAGAGGAGTACTGGGAGCGAGGAGATGGGTTAGACGCCTCCGACATCAATCACTATAAAGGCAAGGCGTACGGGAGGGGGAGAGGAGAAGGAGAGAATTGGAGAGGATGCCCAATTAGAAGCTGAAGTCATTGAAATCAGGGTTTGTAAGTACCATTTAAAAGTTGTTTTATTAACAATGGGGAGAAAGGACTTACTGCTAAAGAGATTTGTAGAAGGAGCGAGCTCACACTTTAATACTGCAACAGTGTGTGTCATGTAAATATTTGAATAAATCTTTTAATCATCTTTTCCTTCTGCTATGTTGTAGAAACTAAAAAAAAAAAAACCAAAAAAAAACCCACACAAGCTCTGCTTATTTCTTTCACACCACATTTGTAAATGCATACAGGAAGAGATTGTGATATGATGATGTTAAAGAACAACATCTATTACAGTGTTATGGTGTTATGTACCATTTCTTCGTAATCTTAATAAGTCAGGGGAAAAAAAAAAGCAAACAACTGCATAAGAGAAAAAAAAAAATCTATTTCATTTGAAGTCTGTAATAGGGATCAGTTCATAGAATCATATAACTGTCAAGGTCGGAAGGTACCTTTAAGATCATCGTGTCCAACCGTAAACGTAACACTGCCAAACCCACAGCTAAACTGTGTCCCTCAGCACCACATTGATACCTTTCTGATCCACAACAGTGAACAAGGAAACAAGGGAAGAATTAATAGCTTAGGTTTTCACCTTCCTCATCTCAGAAACCTGTTCTATGGAAAAAATAATAATAAAAAATATTATTCCATTTACTTCCTCTTTGATTCTAAGGATTCTAAGCAAAGATTTTTCTGTGGCTACAATTAAAGTTGCAGTATGAAAATAATAACAACAACAACAATAATAATGATGATGATGATGATGATGTTTTTGAAGCACAGTAGGGAAATTTGCCTCAGTCTAAAATTTCAGAAAGTAGGAGAAAGCAAGGGGAAAGACGACGCTTTGAAATGCAGCCTTCTCTATAAGGACAGAGTTAAGCAGCATCTTTAAAATACCGTATTTGAAAGAAGATCTAGAAAAAGCATAAGAAACAGTTGTTTCTGCCTTTTAAAGTTTTTCTTTTTACTTGCAAATTTATTCTACTTCTAAAATAATGCTGGTAGACATAAGAGGAAGAAGTTGGGGGTTGGCCGTGTGAACCCTGTTATCGTCCAGAGCGATTAGCTGCTGTTGCCTGCATCCTTACTCAAACTGGGCATGATGATCCTCCTGGGATGTTTGCTTTTATTGGATAGATCGAAACATAACATAAGGTCCACTGAGCAGTTCGCACTAAGAAGCCAAGGGAATGGGAAAGGTTTTACACATCATTGAATCAAAAGTTTTCCTTGCTAGAGAGCTATGCACAGGAGGTAGTGCCCGGCGTATGGAAAAGCCACCCAGAGGATGGAAAACAACCCTTAAAAGGTCAAAGAGATTTTCTTTTTCTTTTTCTTTTTCTTTTTCTTTTTCTTTTTCTTTTTCTTTTTCTTTTTCTTTTTCTTTTTCTTTTTCTTTTTCTTTTTCTTTTTCTTTTTCTTTTTCTTTTTCTTTTTCTTTTTCTTTTTCTTTTTCTTTTTCTTTTTCTTTTTCTTTTTCTTTTTCTTTTTCTTTTTCTTTTTCTTTTTCCTTTTCTTTTTCTTTTTCTTTTTCCTTTTCCTTTTCTTTTTCTTTTTCCTTTTCTTTTTCTTTTTCCTTTTCTTTTTCTTTTTCTTTTTCCTTTTCTTTTTCTTTTTCTTTTTCTTTTTCTTTTTCTTTTTCTTTTTCTTTTTCTTTTTCTTTTTCTTTTTCTTTTTCTTTTTCTTTTTCTTTTTCTTTTTCCCTGTGAAGATATAAATAGAAGGTGTTTCTGGCTGACAGTTCACCCTACTTGGCGGCATGGGAAGACTTGTAAGCCAGTAGGAGCTGTCCTACTTGGTGGGATCTTAGAGAAGAGCAAAGAGAAAATTTGCATGTGTAAAGGCTTTGATGGAGCCTCTGACTAGAGAGAGCCTGAGGCCAGCCCTGAAATCCTGTATTACAAAACCTGTGATAGCCAGAAAAGAGCAAGTCAGCTGATGAGGAGATAGAGGGAGACTTTTCGGAATCGACTTAACTGAAAGTCATTTCTTTTTTCTTCTTTTCTGTACCTATATCTTTCAAAAAAAAACCCAAATCATAAATGTCTTTTAGACATCATGAAGAGAGTTTGCATTTACCTGTAATTTGCCTTGAGTTAAGCCTGAGACAAGGTAAATGGATGGGTAATAAAACACACTTGCAGAGTAAAGCGGGGTCCTGGGTATCACCAGGAGGCATTTTGGCATTCCCAGAGATCCTTTCAGAGGGTGAGAGAGCGGGTGCTGCTCCGGGACCTGGCGAGGAGGAGAGCTGGGTGGCACTGCCAGCACGTCAGCAGGTGGCAACACACTGGGCTGATTTTTCAAGATTTAGGACCTTAGTGAGAATATTTAAAAGTATCTTTCTTTTAATCCCCCTTTTTTTTTTCTTTTTTTTTTTTTTAATTAGAAATGTTTTTATTTGAATAGTTTTTCCAATTTAGCCTGACCAGCAAAGGGGTTCCCGGTCTCCAGGCTGGGGAGAGACACGGCCTTTGGCTTCTCTCCTGTTGTTAGACGGTAGCCGGAGGTGGCATGATGCCCGAGGGGTTGCTCGGGAAAGCAGAGAGAAAGAAAAAGTCTTCTGCCCGACCTGGCACAGTGCCCTGACAGTGCGATAAATGGCAATTGGATTTTGAGTGATTTCTCGAACGAGGAAAAGGGAGAGAAAGTCGAGGAATTTGTTATCAATGAGGAGATCGAGTTTCTTACAGGGGAGGAAGAGGGCAGGAAAGGAAAAAGCAGGGAAGGTCAAACCAGTATATATTTTTCTTTATTTGCTTCATTGTTATTTAGACAGGGGAGTCTTTCAGGATGAGAATAAAACATCTACACTTACTGTCTGCTGCCTTTTTTATTCTCTTTTTACTGTCTGGTCTCTGAGCTTTTATAGCAGCCACAAGGCTTGGGAGAGATCTCTGAGTCTTAAAACTTTTTTTCTTTTTTCCTCTCAGATTAGTCACCATTTTCTGCTGATCAAAGAGGAGTGTTATAATCGTTAAAGCTCACTTTT
Source organism: Charadrius vociferus (assembly GCF_000708025.1). Taxonomy (NCBI): domain Eukaryota; kingdom Metazoa; phylum Chordata; class Aves; order Charadriiformes; family Charadriidae; genus Charadrius; species Charadrius vociferus. The sequence continues at coordinate 2,346,956 of NW_009650060.1, forward strand.
AAACAGCAAAATCATTAGTATTTTAATAACATGCCGTTATTAAAAGAGCTCAGTTCCTTTTTCTTGTCACAAAGCAGTTTCAAAGATCTGTAAGATACCTATAAGACACACTAACTTCTGGAAAGTTTTAAAGGTGACCTGAAAAAGAATCTTCTTCATTAAAAAAAAAAAAAAACCCAAAAAAACCCAACAAACCACACAGAAAAAACACAGAAGGAAAAAAAAACACAAAAAACTTTGCACTAACTAATTGTAATATGAAAGTTTTCATTAAGAATTCAAATTTTGTTATTCATCCTCCTACTCCACAACCCCTTTCAGTCTGTGAACAGTTGGAAATGGTATAATATCACCTCCAGGGATGGTGACTCCACCACTTCCCTGGGCAGTCCCTTCCCTTTCTGTGAAGAACTTTTTCCTAGTATCCAATCTGAACCTCCCCTGGCACGGCTTGAGGCCCCTTCCTCTTGTCCTGTCACTTGTTACTGGTGAGAAGATGTCGACCCCCACCTCTCTACAAGGTCCTTTCAGGTAGCTGTAGAGCCATAAGGTCTCCCCTCATCCTTCTTTTTCACTTCACAGCAGTTGCCTTTCAGCTAGTTGGTGAAGAGGACCTTAAGTGCAGCATCGCGCCTCTCTCACTTGGCTCAGGTTCTCCTGAACCCACCCGAAGAACGCTGCTGTCATCTGACCACAGCATCGTCATTACCCAAACCTGCTTTTTTATGGGGTGTCCCTGCTGCTTTTTGTTACTGACCAGTTGAACCGCCTCAACAAACCCGGCTGAGCACACGAACAGCAGCAACACTAATAAAACTCCATGAGTTTGATTGCTTGGGGCAATTCACAGCTGATAGGACACATGTCCTCTTGCTTTTGTTTTAAACTGTCTCTGGGTAATTAGTGTAGTTACTCTTCTGCCTGTCCTTAGATCCCTGTCCTTCAATCCTCAGCTAATTAAGCTTCTGATCAAAACGCTCATCTTTTACTGAAATTACTGTGAATCTATGAATTAGAATTTGTTGTTTGTGAAGGGGGTGGAAAATGGGCATGTTATTCTGCCTTGTCTGGAAGTCTTGAAGTACCTTTTTTTTTTATTTATTTTGTAATAACTGAAATGTCCAGGCAAAAGCAACATGATTTAAATCACCCTATCAATGATTTTCTTCAAGATGAAAGCAATTAAGCTAGAGAGAATTGAGGCCACTTTGTTTCTGAATGAGAATATAAATGGGAGTTTAAGGCTCTATAATGCATGTACATTATGTTCATGTCCATTTGAATTCTCCTTTTTTTTTTTTTAATTTTTATTACCTGATTGTCTTATTATCTAACCAGCTTCTGTAAGGTCATTTATGTTGAAGACAGGTTCTGAAATGAATTAGAGTACTGTGTGAGTGGAATCACAGAAAAATGACAATGAGCTGTTTAGGACCCAGCTTTTTGTAAGATGTACTTGCATTATCGTGGACTTAGTGAATGTATGTATGTATATGTATCTTGAGAGATACTTTTAGGATTTTCTATAAAATGACCAAAATCAAAATAGCAACAAAAAGTTCATGTTTAACACAGATGCTGTATTATGATGTTCTAAAGTTTCCCAATTTTATTTTTTTTTTCCTAGTGATGACCACACATGTCTTGTGTTGTTTTTACATCAGTCTTTGTGTTGTAGCAGTACAAAATTGGGTAAACCACAGGTTTTTGTAACAAGCTATTGTCACGCCATTCAATTCCTTCTTCGTTGACGATAAATCACCGCCTGTGTGTATGTAGTGGTTGCAGTGTGGAACCTTTGGCATTACTCTTGTTCTGGATTAACCAGAACTACCCGCACTCGCGAAAATGATGAAACCCATTCAGTTCATTCATCAGCAATGTGATGGTATCACCCGGATTGAAACTGCTGTTCTTTCAGGGCTGCTTGCACGGAGAGTTAGTTTTTCATATTCTTTTTCCAAATTTTTTTTCTTGCGTGTCAGTGCCCTCATTGCTACACTCAGCAGCGTGAACGTGCCTTGCTAAAGCGCAGCTGAAATGGGACCCCTTTTGGGGGGAAGATATAGAAAAGCTGGAGGAAATCTGAAGATAATAAGAAATAAAAGATGAAAAAAAAACCAACCACGTGGCCTGCATAAAACTTGCAGGAACCATGGTAATATAATCTAGAAAATAAAAGGTTGAAAAAATCCATAGCTGTTTTCTATAAAAGACTGGTTAAATAGAAAGGTGGTTTATTATTCTCCTTGTTAAATAAAGGACAGGGGAAAAAAAATAATCAGCAGGGGCTTTGACAGATACAGGAAAAATTTACAAGGCTGAGGAGATGTTAGCATATGACAGGGGGGTTGGAACTTGATGATCTTCAAGGCCCCTTCCAACATAAACCATTCTATGATTCTATGATTCTGTGACTAATGTAAAAGTTGTAATCTCTGTCATTAGGGACGCTTAGGGCTATGTCTGTCTGGCAGGGCTATTCTAGCCTTGTGGTACACGTTCTCAGTATGGGAGGCTGTATATGTGTGCCTCTCTATAAGCTTATAATATCAAAGAATGGGATAGTAGAAGAATAAATGTATTTAGTAACATTTCAGTATGGCTATTTAAAAAATACAGCTGAAACATTACCCAAGTAACTTTTTGTTTGTTTGTTTGTTTCTTCATCTGAAGGAATTAGAGAGAATTTAAGGAAAAAAGGGTCAAAAATATTTATTTTTTTTCTTTTCTTTTAGAGGTGGTAAGGTTTACTGCAAATGAAACTGAAAACTGGGGTTTGAAAGGATCTTGATGCCAAAATAAAAAACGCACAATGGAATATCTGCAAAAATTCCTGTCCAGAGGCTGCATCCTTGCCTTTTCAGAATTGCCTTGATTTTAACAGAGACTGCCCTTGAATTCTAAGTTTAAAAGTCACATTTAGTTTTGCATCCATAAAGCAGTATGAGCAGCTTTCCCCTGTGGCGGTTGAGAAGATTGACTGCGTCGGGTAGAAGATTATGGACATCGTGGGTGATGAGGGTGGTGAGGCACTGGCCCAGGTTGCCCAGAGAGGTTGTTGAGGCCCCATCCCTGGAGGTGTTCAAGGCCAGGCTGGACGTGGCCTTGGGCAGCCTGGTCTGGTGGGGGGTGTCCCTGTCCATGGCAGGGGGGTTGGAACTCGGTGATCTTCAAGGTCCCTTCCAACCTAAACCATTCTATGATTCTATGAACAGCTTTTCTTTAAAGATGAGTGTTTCCAAGTTACTGACGAAATGTCCCTTTCTCCTGTTTAATCAGCTACATAGCTGCTAAATAAGTTGTGTAAAGTTATCTATCAAAATATACAATGTTGTCGACCCATGGTGGAAGGAGGAAGGTGTCAGCCCAAGGTAGAATTGCTGCTTTAACATCGTGAAAACCATAGCAAAGTCACTGAAAGTGGGGGAGCACTTCCTTTCTATAGTTTTCAAAACAAATATACTCTCCTGCTAGAAATATTTTTTTGACTTTTAAGTTTGCTCGTTACCAGTTAGCTTGAGCTAGTTAATTCATTTTCAGATATTTAATAACACACACATGCACACACACACAAACACATGCACACAACCGAAAAACGTTGTCCAGGTTTGCAGTTGGCCTAAGGCTTAGTGTTTCCAAGCTACAGAATTTATGAGTTTGGATAGTTTCCAGACTGGCACTTGAAAACATGCTTACCTGGAATCAATGTGTAATTAGCTCATTGAAGATGCAAACTTCTAGCATAGAGATGTCTAGAAGAAAGGAAAAAAAAAAAAAATCAAGAAAAAAAGTAGTCTCGTTGACTCTGCTTCAACTTCATTTAGAGTACTTTTATTCCTTAGGATATGACAGCACATCTACTAACCCCAAATGAAAATACTCAGGGATTTTATATTTAACAGATTTTAAATTAGAACATTATATTAATAGTAGGATATTTGAAACTCACTGCCTTTTTTACCTGCTGAAAAATAACGACTTACAGCCTTACAGATTTGTAAGTTTTACAAATGTACACTTTTGCTTGTAGACTCCTTCAGACACAAAACTTGTACACCACCACCTCTTGGCTGATTTTACCCAGCCGAATGATCACGGATGGTACTTTCTGCTGGCACGGCTCATTTGTCTGAGCATAAGGAGAGGAGAATAAGCAAACTGCTTTTCCAGCAGGGATTACACTGACATCAACAGAAAATCAGACCTCTAACCAAAATATTTAAATTGGAACAGAAGTTGGTTGACTACACCAAGCCAAGCTCCTGTTTGTATTCCTGAGTGTTTCACATGGTTTACTGATGTGAAAGTGTTACATCTTCTGAATGTTCAAGGAATTTTTTGTTTATTTGTTTTTTAGGTAGTAGGCTCCCTGTTAAATTTCTGTTGTGTTGTCTTGTAGAGAGGTTTCTGAAGGTAGCACTATTTCAGTACATCTTAATACTTTAGCATATGCAGCTCACATTTCAAAAATTGATGTATATTCTAACATTTTCAGAAGTGAAATCTTAAGATTGGCACTTAAATGCATGTATAAACATTCAATCTACTGGCAGCTTTATTTCAATAGATTTGGATGTGTGCAGGTCATACCCAGTTCAGTTAACAGCTGAGACTCTTCGGAGTTGTTTAAATTAGGTGCATATATAGGATATGTGTGTGTCTGGGTATGATGTACACATAAAATACACGTGCACAGATGTTCATTTCTCTTACCACAGCTGTCTTGCACGCTATAGACCATAGTGACTCTCAGGTTTAATGAAGCTTTCCTCATTTCTTATCCCTATTTGGTGGGAAGGGCATGAATGACGTAGGGATAGTGTGAAGAGTAAATATTTTTTTTCTCTTGGGAAAGCAAACTGAATCTGGGATTTTGTCCCAGATTTTAGAAGAGAATTCCTGTCTGTTGCTGGTGAATTATCTTACCCAAGTGTTTCACCAGACACTACTGCTTATGTATTTTACATCACTTGAATAGCCCCCATGAGCCCCCTGTGTCCCTGGGATGCAGAAGTTTTGACTGTGTTCAACTGTTTGTGATTGAGAATAAGGTTTTGAAAATATAATGTCCCGGTGTCAAAAGCCAAATCAGGCTGTGCAATATCAGGCAATAATGTATTTTAAGTTGAGCAGTCATAATTGGTGGGTAGGTTTGAATTTCTGGGTTTAAGTTCTATGGGAGATTACTTCATTTAAGCTTGGGAGGATTTTGTGAAGAAGAATTTGTTAATATGTGGGAAGCAGTTGGAGACAGTGGTGCGAACACTGGTAAAGCGCCTGTTCCGAAATGAACAGCTCTGTATTCAGAGCAGGGTTTGGACAAAATGCATTTCTGTCGAAGGGCACGAGGTTCACATAATGTAAAAAACAATCGTCACTCTTCAGGGCATGAGGCAGGGTGTTTGGAAGTAATAACAAACATGGATGTAATCAAAGAATGTGGATTGGTCATACCATGGGATAATTTAAGACAACGCAGGAATTGTAATACTTGCTAACATTTGAATGGGTAAATGTGCGCTCGTAGCATTTTTGATGCAAGTTGGTATTTTGTTCTTACTTATCTCACAGTGTGGAGATAAGTTATACAAACCCACACCTGCTCTCCCTTTTCCTGTTTATATGGAAAAAGAGCCGAGATTAGAGTTAGAGGTTGAGGGGTCGCCTATTCTATCTCCTTGTTTGAAGGCAGAACAAACTCACCTGCAACACTCCTCAAGGAGGTTTTGTCTAACAGATTCATAATATTCAGAGAAGAGATTCCATGAACCTATACATTCCTTGCCTTTTACAATTTAAGGTTATTGGCTTTAATTATGCTGCGAGCTGACACAAAGAATAGTTTATTTCCCTCTTCGTGTAGTGACTTCTTAGATAATTCAGGACAACTAACAAACCTTCTTTTAATCTAGATTAAGAAAACTCACTTCTTACAACATTTTTGCATCTATTCCCCACCACCAGCACCGCCTTCATCCAAATTTCTGACTATTTAGTGGCTGTGCTTTGTATAGTCTCCGTTTCCTCTCTGTTTTCCCAGGAAGCCAAGGGAAGTAGGAAAGTTCACTTGTTTGTTTCCTGTCGTAAACACTTCAGTATAATATTTGCTATTTTTGTGGTGTTTTTCCTTAGCACTGTCATATAACTGACTTGGGGCTTAGATTCTGGGTTAGGTGTTATCCTGGTAAAAGTGATTTAGTCATTCTGATTTCCATCTTCCATTTCCATTATTTCTGCTCTGACTTGTTCTTTCCGTGCCCTTCTGGCTGTCGCTCCCTCGACTGAAGGAAGTCAACAGGGAGCAGTTTGTGTTGCCACACACTACACCAGACCTGGTGTAAAAGAATCCAAGATAAACAAAAAACAGTTTTAAAAGAGTGCTTGAACAAGGTCACAGCAGGAAGCAACTTAACTAAACAACGTGGGTAAGCACCTGCCAGAGAAGATGCAACGGAGTCCGTGGAAGAGTAAGACCAACTCACGCTGTCGAGAGAAGAGTAACAGGACTGGGACCTTTATGTTTTCTTTGAGACCCTCCCACCCTTTGGGGCCTTTCCTGAAGGCCTCTTGCTGAGCCAGGTGCTCCCTGTCTTGTAGCTGTGTAGATGATTCACCAATCATTGAAAAGAGGGTCAGGATTTTGCACAGAGCCACTGGGTCGGTTCAGCTTCTATTGAAAGCCAAGTGGACGTACAGCTTTAACTACACTTCCTTGCTCAACTGCATCCTATTTCAGTTGGACCAGTATCATGTCTAATTCTTTTCTCCATATTGCTTGTCCTCCCTTACTGTTTTTCAAAGTAAGATGTGTTCTATATTCTCTTATCCTTTGTTCGCTATTTTAGGTTTTTTCTGCCCAGCAGAACTTCGGAAATGTCTTTCTACAGTCTTTCCACTTCCATTTTTTTCAGTGACATTGGAAGGTACGGAGAGGCACAGCTGCCGGAGTGTGAGGAGTGCGAGCTCCTGCTTGTCATCACCTTAGTGCTACACGACTTAGAGCAGAGTGAAGTTGGCAGCCGGTGCCTATCAGCACGGCAGTGTGTGAGCTGGCTCTTGACCCTTCTATAAAAAGGGAAAAAAAAATAAATAACCGCGTACGGGATAATACTGTTTTCAGTAGGAGTACAGATGCTGAGATATACAATGCAAAAGCTTTTTGACAAGAGATTTATTACTGTGAATATCCACACACAAACCACAAGACTGGATAAGGATATTCATATCTTTCATCTGATATACTCCTTAGAGATACGGCTATGTGATCTGGTTCCCTGTTGCCAGTTAGTAACAGGAAATATTATTACTTGACTAAATTCTGTTAATAGTCTTCAGAAACATTAACTTCAGAAATATTTCCATTTAGGCTGTAGCTAGTTAATCAAATCTATATTCATCTGTCCATACAAGCTATAAAGTTCTGCAACGAACATCTAATTGTAATTAACATCATTGACCAGTTACAAGGCGTAAGCAGTACCGTACCCACGGTGAGTGCCCTGTGCTGACAATGGGAGTTGCAGCAGCTGGGGCTCTCGGTGCCCACAGCGCTTGCTGGGCTCTCTCTGTCAGATGGTGCTTTTGCTTTCTGGGAGATCATTATTACAAAATGTTTGAGGTTTTTTTTTTTCTTTTTTTATTGTCCAAAGACCAACTAGGTATATCACCTTGAAGGCATCAGCTGTAACAGATGAAGGCAGCAGGTGATACCACATATGAACGCTTAATATTTTACTGTAAAGTTTTGCTCGCATTCTAGGACGACAAGAATGCAATTAAAAGCAGCGAGAGCAGAGTGACTGTGTACTCGCTGCAGGCTCACAGGCAAGCTCCAGTCACCTCTCCTAACGTACTGCTCTTAAACGTGGTCTTTTCTCCAGTGCATTGTAAAACTATGCACAATTGTTAACATCGCTTTAAAATATGGAGTGAATTTGCGTTGCGGTATTCAGTTTAAGACATCTTGTTTAGCCCTAAGAAATTCATTAGTTAATAGGGTTGCAGGAGAGCGTAAGACCCGAAGTCAGGGTGTAAAGTACCGCAGCTGTATTTGAGTCACTGACGTCAAGGTCTTGTGGGGCGAACATTGTCATGGAGACCACGGATATGTCCTGTGGACAAAATAGTGTTGTGTTTTGGCTGCCTGAATTTATAGATATGTCTCACCCCAGTAAGCAGCATGCATTCTGCTCCGGTTTGGCAGTCTGACCTTTAGGTTCCTGCAAAGTAGAGCTCTGAGTTCCACCAAGTTGAGGTACCCTTAGCACAAGCAAGGTCAAACTGGGATTTCAAGAAGCTGACGGTTTTCTTTCTTTCTCATTAGAGAAATGCAATACTGATGCGTATATTGACGCTTCTCTTCCTTTTGCCTCAGCTGGCTCCAACATCAGCTAGTTAAAAAATTGCACACAAACAAGTTTGGGCATTTGCATTCAAGGAAACGTATGGATGAAGGGGCTGTAGGACTGACTGTAATGCATAATAAGCTCCATAAAGCACAACAGAGAAACAGCTGCACTCAAAATCTCCAGAAAATTCTGCTCTCAGCTTCTGCCACCGATTGAGAACATTGCAGAATAAACGTTCCTGGATTCTAATGTTCCGAGCAGCACAACTAAACAAATACAACATGGATTATCCTCTAATATATTAAATGCCAAACATTGTCTTGCAGAAAGATAAATAAGTTTGGGTATGCTACAGAGAAGGATTGGAATCCCAGGCAGAAATGCAAACTTACTTGCTTACACATACAAAAGATAGAGCACCTCTGCAGCTGTTCAACATCTGTCCCCTGAAGATAATGAGAGAAACACATGACAAACAATATGTAAATATCTGGCGATTAATATACTTAGAATCATGGGGGCGGGGGGTGTGTATGTGTGGAACAAATCTGAAATGAAGTTACTGGAGCTGGACCACATACATATGGCAGTATAAAACTCCAAAAATGACTCCAAAAGATAAAAATGTGGTACGATCGCAATTTGTTTCCGAGTCAGTGCCTGATCTGTGGGCTTTGTGTTTGCTGCACTGGCTTTTAACCAGCGATCTGCACAAATTTTTGGATTGCCTCTGAGGGTTTGTAAAAGGTGAATGAGAAAAGCAAGCTCATCTATAGACTATTGTACCATAAATAGGTGGGTTTTCATAAGACTTAGAGGTCCAGTTTTCCACCGGGAGAAATAAAAATTGCACCTACAAATAAAACCCTAGAGGTGCTGTTATTCGTATCCTTCATCATAACGGCCCCTCTCGATTCTCTTTGCACTAGATCTCGTTTTAATAATTCATTGGCCTCGAATAGCATACAGTTTGATTGCAGTTTGTGTAACTCCTTTCCATTTATCGTTCGCACGTTTAAATGCACCTTAAATGCTCAACTAAATAAATACAATGCAGATTACCACTTAATATATTAAATGCCAAATACTATCTTGCCGAAAGCCAAATAAGCGATCTATTTCTGGTTTTGGCTAACCTCCATATTCACACATACTGGGGCTTAATGGTGGGAACTTCAGTCTATCATTTTCTTTCTTTGCAGAGCTGTTTCAGGGGGAAATAGACTGTAATAAAGATGTGAACTTCACAATTACGGAGTCTTCTCTATGATCAAGTTTAAATCTCTGGTTTCTAGTGTCTCTAGGCCATTGCTTCCTCAGTTTGGAAACGTCACTTTGGAAAGCTCCGATTCCTTTCCGTTATCATGTATTGTAGAAATGAAAGTATGATTTAGTGCTTAAAATGAATATGGACAGATGTGGAAAAGACAATACAAAATGCCAGCTTGTAGACGGCGCAGTAAAAATAATCTGAGCTCAGACAAGCAGATACAAGTGAAAATGCAAAAGGAGCAAATTGGGGGAGATGAGACAAAAGTGTGTGAGAAGGATGTGGAGAACCTTGTTTGGGGAGGAAAATCAGGAGGACAGTCAAGGGGGAGAGGGAAGAAAGTGAAGAAAAGTTCAGGCTGCAGACTAATAATAGAATGTCGCAGGTGGAGATGACACATTAGGAAAAAGAAGAGATGTGATCCTACACATTCATTAAAAATCGTGCAATTGGTGGATTGTTCCCAGGGCACAGGTTTTGTTTTGATTTATAGTTTTTAGGATGCGTTGGCCGCAGTTCGAACCCAGACTGTCCGCTGTGGAGAATCCTGCTCTCGGGATGGGCAACCGGCCGCCTCCCAGGCGGTACGGTGTCATTTCCCTGTGCTTTCTTTACTTGGATTTTACTCGTTAACGGTAAAATACCACTGTAAAATCAGATAATGAAGTCTTGCAGGCCTCTTAGAATAAAAAAATATGACAGCTAGTAATAACCAGGGGCACCTGGGCTGTATTTTCTCCTCAGCATGTGGTGGCTTTGAGAGCTCGTATTAACAGTTTGCCATGGATGAGAAAGGTAATTTAGCCACTTTCTATCTGCTGAAAGAGAACCTGGTAGATAGAAAAGCTATGACAGTGGCTTTCAGATGTTTATGCAGTTGTAAGTTCCGTCTTACTGTCATCTAACTAATTACGTGCAGTTATAATGTGTGCATGTAGTAAATAATCCTTGGTAACATTTTGAGCCTTCCAAGCAGCTGGAAAGCAGCTATGATCCCATGCAAACGGCACATTTACCCAACGCCTTCCTAGATACAGTCACGCAGACAGTTTATGTCAATTTAAGTAACCTGCTTTTGTTCAGGTAAAGAGAAAATAAGAGCAATGGATGCGCCACTTCATGTAAAACAGAATTAAAAACATTGTAGAAGCTTCAATTTTCCCTCGCCCTTGGATGGGACCCAAATCTTGCTTGACGAGCCAAATCCGAGCTTTTTCACATCTGGTCTCCTGCCGGTATTTTATTTTGCTGTTGTGCTACTGCTGAGAAATAGAGCTCCTAATTTGCAATTTGAAATCCACAGGTGTTGATAGGAAGCTTTTGCCACTGCAAGGTAGTATAGATTTCTACAAAAGGTAAGAAAACTTCAAGATGAAGATTGTAAACTCCCTTTTCTAAGTAGAGATCTTATGGGGTTTTGGAGATCATCGTGTATTTCGTTATCGAGAGCAATGACTGTCGCTGTCAGTGCCAAATGTCTGGGGAAAGGTGTTTCTATCTGGGCTAGGAAAAGATTGGGGAGAAAAGAAAGTATACATAACACTTCTCAGTCACTACTTGTTTGCCACCAAAATGAATAAAATGAGAGCTGCTCAAGCTCTTTTGCTAACGATAAAATCTTTCACCTGTCTCACGGAACTGGTACCATCACGGAACAGATTTTTTATTTTTTTTCTGGGAAGCTGCAAGCAGGGCGATGCCAACCCCAGTGAGTTATGGAGGAGAAGGAAAGGTAAATTAGCTCTTACGGTGTTCAGCAGCTCCTTTAGCTCGGGCACTACTGGCACTAGCTCTAATGGCATTATGTATACATCACTGAACTCACTCTGATAGTTTATGTATTTTGTTTACCTCTCTGGGAAAGTAAATAGTATCATTTTAAACCCGGTACCATCAAGTCCAATCTATTGAAGTGCTAAACAGACTAGCGCTGCGGATGTTAGAGCTCACCCTCGAGCTTCGAGGGATATCGATGGACCGTATTTTCTGCTTCCTCCATTTCCCTAATCTAATTGTCAGGCAAACTGTACTTCAAATTTCACATTCTCTGTAGGATTAGGTGTTCTTGGAAGCTGCTTTGACGGGAATCGTGCTATAAAACCAGGGGAAAAAGGTAAGATGCTGAAGTTTTATCTGGGAGGTGGCTCTGCCTAACTGTTGTGATTTCCTGCAGATACATATTTTATCTTGTCTGTGGCTACAAATATAATTTCCTAACTAGGAAATCTCATGAAACTTTAGACATCTCTGCACAGCCCTATTCCTTCATTCATTTATAGCAAAAAGTAGACTTAAAGAAACCTGGAAAATTCCCTGTGGAGAATCCCTCCTGTATTGCTGCTGGGTCTAGACATGCCTCAGAAGGTTGTTCCAGTTCTGCTTTATGGGATTATTGTTATTTTATTTTTTTTTTCTGTTTCTAACACCATTCTCCCAAATAAGATACAGAAAGCAGAGGTCAGACGGCAGTTGTGTTAGTGCCCGGCATGGTTTGCGGTGCGCTTGTCGGAGGTCATCGGCTGACTGTGCCCTGGGCTCTAGAGGTGAAATTCTCTACGTAGCATGCGTATGGGCGTATATAGTAGTTTAAAGAAAAAAATTATAGACAAAATTTGTTGTAAGATTTAAGTCTTCTCTAACTGTATTTTAAATCATAAGATTGGTGACATTTACCTTTCATTGTGTCATTTTATTTTTCACTTTGTGCTCCAAGCTAGTGTTCCCCAAACTCAATGCTGCTTAAAAATGCTTAATCAAATAAAAATGCTTATTTTCCATCATTGGATTTATAGCTACAGTCGTAAGAGATTAAAAAAAAAAAAAAAAAGCTTTGTGACAGAAATTAAAAAAATATTCCTAATCACTATATACATTTTATGTTTAAAATACAGTGATTTTTTCCGTGTGCAACATGACTTCTTTTCCAGAATATGCAATTACTCTATACTGAATGCCAGACTCAAAATCTCAAAAGCAAGCTGAAAAAATTGGGCCTTTTATCTCCCAAGGGGAAAGAGCTGAGCCTGGTTAACCTTCATGGCTTCCAGTCAAGGGGCAGTGCTTTAAAAGAGTGAGGCGACTGGTTCGGGTGAGGATAAACAGTCAGTTAAGGAACTGGTTAGTATGAAAGAGCAGATGGATTGAGAGCCTTGGAAAGAGGTGGGAATTTAGGCCAAAGGAAAAAAATAGAGCGAGTCTCTTTTTACACTGGGAGTAGGTATAAAGAAAGAATATAAATAAACTCCACCATTTTGAAAAGAAGCCTCAGGTAGGTGGTGCAATCTTAGTCTTTCATGTAAACCTACAAGTGTTCAACACTCGTGGGGAAGTGCGGTACCCGAACGCTTATTGTAGGCAGCGATGTAGAAATGGTTTGGTGGGACAACCCACAGAGAGTACGTGCATCTTCTTGTTTTGTCAAGTGCGCGTCCTTGAAAACTGAACTGTGAACCCAGCGTGCGGAAAGCAACTGGATCTCAGCAAAAAATGAGTCTTAAGGATCTGTGAGCATAAGGCAGTTTAGCTGCGAAATCGCAGTCCCTTGAGGTGAATCCTCTGCACAGAAATCTGTCAGAGAAAGGAGGGGGCACTGAAGAACGTACGTGCAATGTGTTGATAAAACTAAGCATCGTGTCTTAATTACAGCAGCCTCCACCATGGCTACACAGTATCGCCTGTGGTAGAAGCCTAAAACCTGCACTCAAAAGCTAGAGTTCTTAATGAAACCTTACCAAAAATCATTTGTTTTGTAGCTCTGTGTTCAGGAGAAGGCAGAACTAAGCACTTAGTTTGTGTTTATAAATTGTGTTTATAAATTTTTGGCATGTGTCCTGGCCTCCTCTTCTTTTGTAGCACGTCAAATTAATTTTGCGTGAGCCAAAGTATACAACTTTGAGGTTTTACACTCAATAGGTTTGTAAATTATTTTGCCTTGATGCAAGGCTTGGGAAATGAAAGCAAATATTTGCCATACGTAGCAAACAAGGTAAAGCGAATACATCTCATTCGCTTGATGATGTATTTAAGCTCTAGGCATGCTGCCTGATTGGTGTTTAGTAAAGACCCAACTATAAACAGATGGATAAAGCACAGGTGTAAGAGCTAAAAAATCCCTGAGTTTTCCTGTTTTAATTCCTGTCAGTTGTATTGAGCTCACTGCTCTGCGCCGCAGCCTCTAAAAATACCTTACTTTTGCTGACTGCTTCGAGAAGGATGAAAATTAATCAGTATTTGTTATGAATGACTGATTAGTGACAGTATTTTTATTAGGAAAACTTGAAAAGAGGCTTAATAAATATCATCCTTTTCAGTCCTTTTACCCTGTGATTTTCTTAGCTTTCTTGGATCACTGGCTTCATTATGTGACATTAGAGAATGCATTCTAAAAACAACCGCTAATAAAACACACGTGTATTCTGCTCTCATTGCCTCCATTTCTGTACTTCAAACAGAATGAATTCCCATTCAAATTAAAACAAAGATAAATGAATATCTCACTAATGTCCAGTGATCTGTTATGAGCATTGAACACCTTTATGTCCAATTATTTTTTTCTATAAATAGCTGATGTTTTCATAAATACGTGGTGGCGGTGTGCAGTTTAAGAAATACTGAGCATTGATTTGAAACGGCTTATCTCTTCCTGAATGTGAGAGTCGCTGGGTATCATTAACAGATAAGGGAACCACAGAATATGCCAAAGTCACACCTACTGCCCTTCTGAGCTGCTTTCTGCCTTTGGGCTGTACCGAAGTATGATTCAAGGAGAGTATTTCAGAATAAAGAAGAAGGCGCTATCTCGGATTTCTAGCGTGAGGATGGGTTGGACTACTTTTGGTTTGGGTTTTTTGTTTTATTTTTTATGAACTGCTTCCAGGGCACTTTCTGTCAAATGGATGATAAAATACAAAATAGGATTTCCTTATTTCTTCGGACATGTGATCGTAAAGACGGAAGCTTCTGTACTTTCATACGTTTTGGTTTTCAGCTTTGCAGGATGTGTACTTCGGCAGTGGAAGGATATGTGAAGAAAGCCTAATGATTTTTATGTTTTAGTGTTTCAAAAGTAGAGCTGCTGGGGAAAACTGCTCCTGTCCTGCAAAAGATTTTGTGTTCTATATTGAGGTGAACCTGGGAACTTTCAAAGTTACTGTGAAAGAGAAAATATCTTGGGGAAAGCCATGGCCACAGGAGGTACCTGAACCTGGGAGTCCCAGACATTATACAGCTATCTCCAGTCCTCCAATAAACCAGAGAGGTGTTTAGTTTTCCCTCACTGAAGCTTGTTATCAATGTATGAATAAGCAATTGTTATCAGAGCAGAGATGAGAAGTTTTTTTTTTTGTCTCTCATGCATGCTCTTATTGCTTTTGTTCTGTAGGTTTAATTAGTAATAGAAATCACAAAAGCGTCAGAAGGCAATATTGGGACGGGTTCTCTGATATTGAAATACGTGGATATGGATTTGAAAAACCCATCTAGTCAGGAACAGATTTAACCCAGCCAGTGCGGTATCTGTTGCAGTATGGTGCCTCTTTAGCAGAAAATTTCATGTGATGGCAAAATCGCTGCTTGATAAAATATCCAACCAAAATTCCTAATGAGGAATGATGTAACCAAGAAACAAAAGGAATGTCCTGCTCTCCTCAATCCACACTTCCATTTGATTTAATTTTTCCTCATCTTAGGAATTATCCTTAGATTTTCAACTATCATGTAGATAGTGAGATGAGTGCTAGCTTTTCCAAGACGTATTTAATAGCATAACGCTCAGATGGTAATTTGTTTCCTGTTTACAGCTGTCTGATACTCGCAGATCAGATGTTCCAGCCTGGACTTTGAGTGGCAGAGTTTCGAGAGCATGTTTTGAACATACCCTGACATATTTAATTGAGTTCAATACACAGGACAGCCTCAATTACTAGTTTAATTAAAGAAAAAATAAATCATAATAAACCCAACAATAATGGAAAGAATGTAGTTTTGCATTGTAACTGAATAGCACTGTACTGTGAATCCGAGTTCAGAGTCCTTCACTCCCCTCCAGTTGCTGCGCAGGGACTTGGGGTTCATAACTTGTGGTGTGACTTCTTGTCTGAATCTGACTTCCCGGGGATGAAGACGAGATTTCAGAGATGTTTAGGCATGGGAAGAAAGCAATCGGGGTTTCCCAAGGCATCTGTGCAACTAATTCCCCGGGGGTTCATCCTTTATATTGCCGTGAGTTTCACTGGGATTTGGGCACCATATGATCCGCTGTGCTGATTGTCACCGCTGCGCCCTCTCCATTATGCTTTGGTAAGTAAGCCCATCCCTTGCCAGGTACCGTCAAGAAGCCGCCTGTACCAAACAATCGCTGCTTGCTGAACACAGGGATACCTTTAAAGCATATAAAAGAGTATCTTTACCCCTCTTTTCCCTCTTTTGGAATAAAAAGTGAAAAGGAACACGTATTTGAATATGATAAGAAAGGCAATAACTGTTCTGCTGTATGTCGCAGGCTGTCTTCCACCTTGTCATAGAGAGCAGCGAGAAATTTGAGTCATTAAAATGCTGCTGGAGATTGTAAGATTATTCACTGGGGTTACGCTAGAGGAGGACGATTACGTTGAAAGAAAGTGGAGGGGGGAAAAAGCCTCAAGTTAATCTGTGCTCCCTTCACCTCAGGCTGATTGGAACAAATTAACTGCTATTGCAATTAATATGCAAAGTAGGCATTCATTATTTTTTCTGATGGCAAATAATGTATAAATATAACAAAAATAGTCTTGAAATATGTTTTCTTAATTATGCCTGTAGACTATTGCTTTCATTTTGTAAAGCAAGCAGCCAAACAATCAGTCCCCTGTCCCTGTCCCCGTCCCCCCCCCCCAAAACTCACGAGGCTGTTTTCTGATCCGCTCCCCACTCGTGTCAGTGTGCAGCAATTTTGGTTTAAAATAAAGGCGTTAAACCTTCCTGACTTGCAGGCGCACCATGATGTGCTTTCGGACTTGAAGCGTTGCCTACTGGAAAGGGAATCTTCTCCTCCGACTGTATTAGTTGCTTCAATAAAAGTTATCTCCATTGCTAAATCTTGCTCTGGTACGTGTAGCTGCATTCCCCACACACTGTTAGAAGAGGTGTTCATTGGGTTTTATATTGTTTCTTCTTCTCCTAAAATTAAATAATTAGTTAATTAATAAGACTAATTAGCTAATTGGCTCTAAAATGCTAAATTGTGCCCCGTGGCCTGGAGTGTGAGGGCAGCAATACTGCTTGGTGCAGGGGAAGAGGAGGTTAGTGACCATTTACACCGATTGGGCGTATAAAAACCTGTGAGGCTGTGTGGTGCATCATAAATATGCTGGAATCCCATTTTTCATTTTTTTTTTTTTAATGACATGAGGTATAACTGTCACTTCTTTGAGTGTGAAAATTGTCTTAGAATTGGTATTAAAATTTTTGAGGTAGCTCGGAGAGCTCAGCGATGGATGCCTCGGTTCATGCTGGCATAATCTAATTACTTTGCACCACTACAGTCCTATACTCGGCCAGAAAAGTATTTTGATTTTATTTTGCTGCAACTCTTCATTTTTTTCCAGTTTTGTAATTTCCAGAAATTGCCTTCCTGTCTAATTCTACATAGGGTGGGTAGGCATTTGAAGGAATTATTACAGAAATGGTGTACGCAGGTGTTGCCAGGGTGTACTGGTTTCCCCCTTCTCTCCAAACCTTCTGCCTCTTTCTCCTCATTCTGCGTGGGAGTTATTCCTGTGAATACATTTTGACTTTTTTGGTGTTTCAGAAGAGTAACGGAGAAGTAGATTTGCGTGATTGCTTCGAAATTGCTTGTGAAATTTCTTATGTGAGTGTCAGAGCTGCTCTGCAGATGGAGGTTTCCGTCCCTGGGGCAGGTCGTCTTCTGACCCTGAGGGCTCCTGGGTGTGGGCAGGCACCAGGCTGGGGGGTGGAATAGGGCAGGAGGGGGAAGGGAAGTGGTAAAGTGGCCTTTAGCTTTCTGCTTTATTAGTTCAGTAATGGTTTGTGGCTTTCCGGAGTCCTTTCTGTGCTGAACTTGCTGTGGTGCTGGGCTTTCCCCTCTGAGATAAAGCAGGAGTGGCAATCTCATAGCTGAAGGTGTCTGCCAGCTATAGATAGAGAGAGTATATGGAGAGATAAATAGATAAACTTGCCCAGTATTTCCCTGAAATCGTCTTTTCTTGTTGTTATTGTTGTTGCATAACTTGGTGACTTTTTCCCACGGCTGGTTGTTCTGCGGGTTCTTTGGGAGAGAGAAGGAGGGCTGGGTTGTGGGGTTTTTTTTATTTTTTTTTTATTTTGGCTAATCCCTTCAATCATTTCTGTAAACAAAGATAATGTATAATTGTGTGGTAATACATTTTCCTAACATTTGAAAAAAAAAAAAATAAATGGTGTGTTGGGAGCAGAAGTGGATGCTGTGCCTCGGGATCAGCTGACAGCCTCTTTAATCCCACGATTCCCAGGTTGCTCCCTGCAGTCTCTTGTTTAATTCATTACTTATGTTCAAAATTCTGTAACGAGTACGGCAAGTGTATTACAGATACAGCTTTTCTATAAAGTACTTTGTCATGCCAGCACAGGTTTTCACTGTTCTTGAAATGAGACGAGCTTCATGTGGAAAATCGCAGCAGATGATTCAGTAAATAAGGATTAGAATGATCCACTCAAATGAAATGGGAAATTTCAAGCCAATAACTCACTTAAAAAAATAAATAAATATATAAGCGCAAAATTTCAGACATCTTTCAGATCTTTCAAATTTCAGATGTGCCATGCGCTCATGGCAATTAACAGCTTCCAAAAAGTCTGAAAGCAAATTCATTAATTCTGACTATTAACAGTTTCTCAAGCAAAATTTAGAAGAACAAAAGGAGCGTTTGTAACAATTAGGAAAGGTGAGAGAACACAGGATTAGAAGTTGCCTATGAATACTTTGTCAATAAAAGGCACTAATTTGCTCTGCTGGTATTTTAAAATCACAGTATGTATTTATTATCCACATCTTAGGTCTTGTGGTTTTGCTTGAGAATATTTTTGTTAAACATATGTTGGAGTAACCACTAGTGCTGTATATTTCAAGACTATTTAAGCTGTAAGTAATGTTACAGCCATTGGTAAAACATTCATCTTTGGACCAGTTGCAAATGTTTTTGAATAAATGGGAGATAGGAAAGGCCACTAAAAGATGTAAAATAGGTTAATCCCCATTTGTCATGAACAGTAACAATTCTTTATCATATTTCAAACTATTCTAAGAATACGATTTGCTTTTCCATATGCTGTTCGTTCAGCAGCTATGAACACCAACAAAAATATTAAAAAGGAAAATAAACTGAAGTTGACTGTCAGGTTCTGTGCCTGTGGTTTGTAGATATTGGATCTTAATCAGCATTGTACTAAGAAAAAACAGATTTTGTTTTCTTCCAGAGGGAAAATTGCCTTATTAAGCTTCTCATATTTTCAGTTGATTATCTGAGTGAATGAAATTTAACTCTGACTAGATGACATTAATACCAGTCCTGTGATAAGGTGTAATTTTGGATAAGGGTGTAATAGCCACTGACCGTATTTTATTTATAAATAAATAAAGTCTATAAAAACGGAGGATAATAAATGTTTGTCATTCTTCCTATGAAATAATAAAAATTCTGCAGGGCTGGAAGCCATTATACTTTTCCAATACTGAAGTAAACACCATAATGTAGCATTTACAAATACATGAGTGAAACGGGGATATTCTGATCTTTGTCTGTCAAAGCATTGTTCACACTTAAAGGACGAAAAGCAGTTCCCCAATATGTCCCATTCGTGAAAGGGGTTATTAGGAAATGAGCCTTGCCCTAGAATCATTCAATAATCTAATGGGCACCAATATGCTCGTTTTCTGAATAGGAGACTCAACAAATATTAATCAAGAATCAATCTCCACTGAAAATTGTCAGGGAAGGCAAGCCAGTAAGCTGCTGAGCGCAAACTATATCTGACTGTAGGCTCTCGGGAAAGAAAAAATACTTTTTTTATGGTCACTGTCATAGGCAATGAAGTTGTTTTTAATGAGAAGATAATGCAACTTTCAGAAGTTAAGTGTTTGTTGGTTGTTTGGGTTTTCTTTTTCCCCATGAATTTGAAAGTATCAAAAAGCCTCAGGACCAAAAAATAACATCTTAAAAATAACCTCTTGTCATAGCTTGGCTGAGCAAAACAAAAGTGACGATACTGCAGATTCCAAGCAGCTGCATGAACTGCTGAGTTATGACTTAAGTTTATGATTATGTGATGGTGTTAGTGAAACAGAAAGATGTGGAAATGCGCCTAAGTTTTCCCCTTAGGAGTATGGTAACTGCTTACTTTCTGCTCTCCTGAGCAGGGGAATCCACCTTTGTGTCAATGCTCAGCTGGGGAAGCTATTTGCAGCTTGGCGAGAGGCGTGACAGTGTTTTGGAAGCACTCCTGAGAAATGAGGGGCTCTTTGGTCAGACCGTAGTGTGTGGCTGCAAAAAGCATTTATTGCCATTTGTTTCCCTGTTCTGGTGATTTCAGTTGGAAGAGCTCTGATCCATTCCTGCCTCAATATTTGAGCTTCTGATGGTGGTATCTATCTCTCAGTACAAAAAAAAGTGGACAACAGAATGATTCCATATGGAAAATTCCTTAAAGCAAAGTGTTTTATTTCATATCTTGTCACTTGCCATAAAATATCCGGGTACCCTAACAGTTCCATCCTTTCACTAGTGTAGGCGCATGACTGCACCAGGTACGATACCATGTTTCCATGCCCCAGCTCAATTAAAATCACTTTGAGCATCAAAATTCACAACCTCCATTAATTTACTGTTACACTCCCATCAGTATCTGCTTATTATTAGATACCGCCACATACAGAAACTTTTTTGTCTCTGTATTCTTCATAGCATTCGGTAAAATTTTGAGGAACAGTGTATGAAGTCTTTTACTAACTAGAGCAGCACACGTGAACATTTTTGGACCATTCTTTATATAACTTCTCTGACACAGGGGAAATATATCAAGTAGTGTTACAGGTCATCGGTGGGCTCTCAGTTGTGGCAATCTCTGGAAGTCAAAATTAAAATCCTTCTGTTGTTCATATATTTGTGTTTCAGATCAGCATTCGTTGGCTTTAAATCCTGCATGTATACACCAGTCAGTTTTCTCACAGTTTCATATTAGTTCTAGTGATCAGGCACTAATTATTAGTACTATTATGAAGAATTCTGCCTTCCCACTAGGACTAACTGCTGCAAATTAAAGGTTAAGAGATCAAGAATAGAGTAACAACAGCAAAAACAATAGAGCCTTCCCCATGCTGGAATACAACCAATTTAGTTGTCACTTAACCAAAATTGAGTTCTGTTTTGTAACGCCTTAAGAAAAAATATTATAGAATCACAGAATAGTTTGGGTTGGAAGGGACCCTAAAGATCATCTAGTTCCACCCCCCTGCCATGGGCAGGGACACCTCCCACCAGCCCAGGTTGCTCCAAGCCCCGTCCAACCTGGCCTTGAACACCTCCAGGGATGGGACAGCCACAACCTCTCAAAGATTTAAAGAATCTTTGATCTCAGAAGAGATAAAATAATGCAAATAAAACACTTCCAATCTAATTTCAAATATTATGATTCTGTATAAGTCATGCTTTGCTTTTTCTTTCTAATAACTTGGTAATCCGTTGTCTGTGAACCAGACTTTGGTTTTGGTTTCTTGGGGTTTTTGGTTTTTTTTGTTTGTTTTGTTTTGTTTTGTTTAGTTTAACTTGCAAGTACAATTTTGGGAAAAAAAAATTACTTGTTTAGTTGGTAGTAAATGGGGAAGCAGAACTGCATGTTTTTCTTTACTAGCTGTCAAATGTCAAGCTGAGGCATGGCATCAAATAATTTGGTTGTTGCTGACATTAAATAGCGCTCCAGCTAGGAACCTGGAGTGGGGAGATTAGGGGCTCTGCAGACCTGCATAAAGATGTGCCGTTAACAAGCCCCGGGTAGACCAGCAGTGTCCGAACCAATCTATCCAGCAGAAGATATTTGATCACAAACTCAGGATGTAGGACGAGTTCTAATATTGACTTCAGAATTTATTACCTTACCAAAAAAAAAAAAAAATTAAAGAAGGGAGATTTCTAAACGGGAACGTGGAAGTGTTGGATGAGAATCTTGGTTTTATTTCATTTTCTGTGGTGGTTATGGTTGGGGTAGATACATTTTTTTCTTGGTGAGCCCTCAGTACCTCCTCGTTGCTGTTCACAGACCTGAATCATCAATTAGATTGGAGTAATTCCCTGACTTGCAAAGTTTACTGCTTCATGCCAAAGGAAAGCGGCATGTTGAGCTAAAGATCAGCTCTGTCCATTGCTGTCAAATACAGACTGTCTCTAGTTTCTATTCGATGTATGCACAGTTTAAACTAGCGTAAGGATTCATCGTGCTAGCAGTGTTTGCTTGGACAGGTCAAAATGAAATGTATTTTCTCCCCTTTGGCATAAGGGGAAATTATTAACATGTGTAAAGTTTTCTTTAGATTTTTATATAAATTAAAACTTTATGTATATAACTCTAAAGTATAAATTTAAAGTGTAATTTTTGTCAAATTAGTTCTACGACAGAGCCTGTGTCTTCATCCAAGATCATCTTCAGCTTTGATGTCGATGAGTATATTTAATGACTTAAATCTAAGCCAAGAGCTTTGAGGACAGTAGCCTTGAAGAACGTAGCGGCACAGTCCCTTAGCATAGCATCCCAGCTGTGACTTTTCAAAACTCCAGCAAAATGAAATGCTTAGATGAGAAAATAAAAATCAAACAAGCATACAGTAGCAGTACCCACAGCAAACCTGTCAGCTTCCAGCAGTGTACAACATTGTGATTTTCAGAGGTAGAAGCATCATTTCATTTAGTAGCCACTGATATATTATTTTCCCATGAATTTGCCGGAAAGAAGAAATTCCCATTGCTGTTAACTGCTGATTCATCGTGACTTTAAATCATTGGTGTTCAAAACTGGGGTGTGAAGCTTTTGGGATCTAAAGTGCACACCTCTAATGATAATCCTAGCCTTTCGTCAGGTCTGCCTGTGAAGGAGGAGCCCTGAGATTCCTAAAGCTTGCAAACTGTGGATTTTTGATTAATTTAATATAATCCTACATAATGATGATTATTGTAGCATTTTCTGTATAAGATGGATGAGACAGGTTCTCAAATGCCAGCTATTACTGACATTTAATCTGGTATAGGTCATAAAATACCAAGGCGGAATAACTGTTATAATTTATTTTTCACGTTAATAATAAATTTAAAATAAATGAGTATTGCAAAAATGCTGCCTTTTTCGTTCTCTGTAACTTTAAATAGAAAAAGTAGTTTGACAAATCACAAATTTGAAGACAAAGTGTTCTTATTTTAAAGTAGACATCTGTATTGTGAGAGATGTAAGTAATGTAGAAAACATGATTTTAAGTCTGACAAACTGAATGGGTACACTTTTTGCATTTCCTAGTGCCAAAGAGTCCATGTAACTAACATTTCTCAAACTGAGTTGAAAAGGCCGTGTCTCAAATTCTGGGAAAGAAAAGCCACTGGAGAAGTGGGATTGTGTTTGGGAAGTAACAGTCTCCTGTGTCTAGACAGTCTTTTTTAAAATGTGAGTTACTGCTCGCGCTGTCCTGATTTGCTCGGTAGCTCTAGGACAAAAGCTAAACCTACCAAGCTCCAGACCGCTTTCCTGTAAGCCTGAGAGTCATCAGGCTGCAGGTCAGACAGACTTTTCAGAGTTCTTCTCTTTTTTTATTTTTCTTCTCTACAAGTACTGAACAATTAATGAAAGCCCTCCCTCCCCCCAGTCCTACTCTTAAAAACTCGTTTTCAAAATTGTCTCTTTTCAACTAAAGGAAAAGGTTGTTTATTATGTGGAAGAAAAAACAGAGTCTGACTGCATATAATAATATATTGTGAAAATTAAATAGCTTCAGGAAAAGTACTGTGTTTATTTTTTTTTTTCTGTGAAAGAGCTTTGGCCCAATACTAATTAAATCTTTGAAAATAAGTCTCTGAATATGCGTATTCTGCTGTGTACTTTGGTTCATGTAAATATTCTAAATGGTCAAGTGGCACCATTTTGTTGCTCCAGAAATTATTCAAAGAATAATAAAAATATTACATTAAAAGTACATATCTCTAGTTGAGTTTGAAGAATGGCATATGTCAGACCCTGAGTTTCCAATGAAGAAACAGGATTTTAATTTTCAATGGCAAAATTATTTCAACGCATCTTATGTATTTGATAAAATATACAGCAGTGGAAATTAATCATCTAATCCTCAGAAATAATTACTCAGGATAATCCAAGAATTACATTCATCATCATGTTTTCTCTAGGCTGAGAGTTACAGATTTAAGTATATCTAACAGCAGCGTGTGCATGATTGGAATGTAAACACACATTTTTATAAAGATGTAAAAGTCTGTGAAATAGTATTATAAAGACTTCTTGGTACTATTTGGCTGTCATGCTGAAAGTCTACTTAAGTGATGATATAAAACCATGTTACATGGCGGTTTGAGTGTCTTTAAAAAATGAATTTTCTCAGTGGATCAACACAGCAGTTTGGCATAGCTGGTTTGTGATAAACTGGGAATAATCAATGCTTCTTCATTCTTATTCTAATTGATGAGCTTGTAGTAACAAGTGGGGAAGTACACTTATAGTCTGAAAGGACTCTACTTCCAAATTTCTGCAGCTGATTTAAATCCAAATCCATACATTTTCAGATGAATTGCAATAACTTGTCAAATTAAGTACCAAAGTTCAGAGCCCTTAATGAATCCATGAATACATCTGCAGTGTGTCTTTCAATTAAAAGTAAGTTATTAAAACTTTGCATATATTTATGGAAAAAGTGACATAAAAGGTAAAATTTTATTGACTTACTAAATTTTATATTGGGAATAAATTTTCGAAGTTCAAACAGCATCCTTTTGTTCAGAAGAAAGAGAAATAAAATGAAAATGCACCATTGCTGCACAAAATTACTCAAGGTAATTACATGGCTTGAATGAAAGAATATTGAATTGTATTTAGACAGAAAACAGATTAAGCAAGCATAAATTTGATATGTGCTAAGGGATGCAGTTTTTCAAGAGTACGTCTCATAGCTGTAATCTTATTGTTGATGGGGGAAAAAAAAAACCCAGACGTAACTATTATGAGGAGAATGAGTGTAAGACAAACTTTCCTTTCATTTTTATCCTCTAGCAAAAGCTATGAATTGAATTTTCATTTCTGTGGGTGTTTTTCTGTGATTTATTGGCGTTACATTCCAGGCGTGCAGTTTTTTAGCATGTGCAGAAACTCACACCTATTCATAAGTGGAGCAAGAAAGAGAATACGGTCGGGTTGATATGGCTTTGCTACAGATTTACTCTGAGTGTGAAGAAGTATAGGTTGTGAGAAAAAATTGAAACTGAAAAGATATCATAAGATAAAAGGTTAGCTGTACATCTTACCATCGCCTCGTGGTGGGATTGCTCTGGAGTGCCTTTTGCAGTTACCTCCCTGCAGAGAAGGTTTGTTTTGGTGGAAAAGGCGGGGACAAAACTTTTTAAGGGTCATTATGACCTTTATTTTATTTTTTTATTTTTTTATGTATATTTGACTGCCATTCCTAAGACAAAAGAAAGTGGCGGATTTTATCCCCTCAGAAGTGGAAAGGATCATAGCTTTATGCTAGGCATATTTCTACAGATGGACAGTTTTAGTAGAGGGAAGAAAAGAAGGAAAAAATAGTTGTGGGATTTTTCTCTTTCCCCCAAGTTGTGCTGCTCAGTTCAATAAGAACTCCATACATTATGACAATTTGTAGCTACTTCAGTAGCGAACCAGATTTGCTCTTTTTTTAATCCATCTCCCAAATTCACAGCTACTTACCCCGTTTGCAGCTCAGGCTGCTGCCCATGTTACTGCAAGTAAGAAAACCTTTGTTTGAAAGGGTGATTTCTTTGTAAAGAAAAAAGGTATTTTATTACAAACGTGCTCCTTAAGGCACTTGGGTTGAGCTTTTACTGATTTCGCCCATGTTCTGTTGCTCAACAAATGGTGATTCGAGCTTGGCTGTGTGCGGTGAGAATGAGTTTTCTAACTGGGTTTTACTTTTCTCTGCAGTTGAGCTCTGAGCTGCTTCCTGCGTGGCACTAAATCTGCAGCTCTCTACGAGAAGAAACCATTGTTACTTTACTCTCATGCACTCATTGTTAGGATTCCAAAATACTAGGAATGTTTGGAACACGTCGTCCCTTAGGGTGCAGAAATCATGGAGGAGCTTTAATAGAATTTCACTCCTATGTAGCACACAACCCATCCACTCAATATTGCCTTCCAAAATCAGTTACAAAAATTAAAGTCACCTTTCTGGAGAGCCTGATAGTTTTTTATCCCCTTAAAATAGTGTGGAATTGCAAGGGGGAATTATCCTCAAGGTGATGGGTGCTGCATTGTGCTGGAAAGGAGAGAGGAGCGGAACCCAGATGCCAAAATGCAATGGCTTTTACATTCCTGCCCTGGGAAAAAAATTGCCTTTGCCCCAAACCTGGCAATTTCTTTAAATGTGGGTGTGTTAGCAAGTAGTGCTCTTCAGGTACTTAAGATTTGTCTGGTACACTGAGGGCTGTGGCTCGTTTACTACCAAAAATGGGCTAAATCAGAGTGTGGCTGATTTCTTTCACTTTAGATGCAGATGAAAAAGAAAACTACTGAACCCAGAAATCAACTTAATCATCAACAGAGGGGAAAATGCTCCTGCGCCATGCTATAAAGCATGCTGTTAATTAAATGCAACATAAATTAAATCAAATCACATTTATTTTGATTAAATGCAGTAGAAATCAGATAGAGGACTGCATGGCAGTCCCCTTCTGGGAATCTAGTAAGTAGATCTGTAAGTAGTAAGTAGATCCTGATACCATAAGCTTTAATTCACACGCAGAGCATCCCACAAGTGTTCATACAGTCTTTTTAGTTAGGTGTTTTGATTGCCTCCTCTGAAGAAGGTTCCCTGTTCACTACAGTTCCCAAATTTTTAGTTATCCTACAGTCTATCTTTCTGTGTTTACAATTTGTCCTACAGTATATCTGGCTGGTGCTACTCAATGCCAACAGTCTTCTCATTAGGTTTTAAACCGATTAAATTGCACCCCACTTGTGTTACTCCAATTCAGAGGGTTTTTTCCCATGCCATAATCCCTCTTCTGAATTAGAAAAAAGCCTCCAACTTGTCACTCATTCATTTTCCCCAAATCAACAGGATATCTTTAATAGTTTTCTGTCTTGATAATGAACCTTTCAGTGCAATTTCTGGAAATTAAATACCGCTCTTTCTACTCTTAGTTGCTGTTGAGGTATGCTATCAACTATTTTATTTTAATATAGATAGGTCTGGTCCATGGCAGCAACTTTGTCTAAGAAAGCAGTCTTCTTTCTATATATACTATATTAATTTACCTGTGATAGTTGACTTTGCCCTGTGAACTGCCAAGCTCTGTCATCCTTCCCTTCAAATTCTGCTCTAGCTGGTCCCACCTTCTTGTGATTAAGCCAGTGGACCTATAATTATTTCAGAAGAACATCCTTTGTGGTTCTTCAGCTTAAGTAGAAGGTGCTACCCTTTAAATGCGTGTGTGTTTGTAATCTTTATCCCTTTCCTACCAAGTAGTGCTTACGCTAACACATCTTTATCTCTGATAAGAGAAGACGAGAGGAAGAGAGATGGTAGAAGAGGCAGAAGATGGTATTTTCCCTGGCATTGCCGTTTGCCAGCTGACATGGGTTGGGTCTCGTTGACAGTAGTCTTAACATATGAGCTTTAGGTAACTCCATAGGATATCACATCTTCCCTCGCAGAACGGGGAGTGCGTGTAATTTGGATACATCTGTGATTAAAGTGTTTTGGTACCTGAGTCCATTTAGCCTCCAGTCTTGCATTTGCTCTTAAACCACACCGCCTACAGTGGTTTCTTTCCTGTACCTCCGTCTTGTTTGGGCATCCCTTAAATTGTGTTTTGCTTCTTGTAACGGATTGAGGTTACTGTGCGATAACACATTCCTCTTCCATAGGTCCAGCGAAGGAGCACTTCAGGGTTAAAAGCCAACCTGGGAATTAAAGGAGCAATAAGAGGTGGGAATAGGCTGGCCTGTGAGTTACACGGGGACCAGTTTAGAGTCTGAGGCCTGGCAGCTGAATAGATGAGCTTCTGGACGTGGTGACACATGTACCTCTTCCCTGTGACAAACAGTAATGAGAGACTGAGGAGGGAAATAAAGAATAAAAAATAATAACAATGACACATGAATACACTCAACTGTGGAGCGCAATTGTATGTGTCAGGAAAAAATTGAAAACTGCTTCACGATACGTGATAATATTATTCCCTGCATGGGCGGTGGGTTTGGGTTTTTTTGGCAAAGAGTTGCAGAATTGTGAAATTTTGCCCCCCAAATGTCTGACTGGGCTATACAGTATTTGGCCTCTTAAGTGTATCAGAAATTGAGAATTTTCAGTCATCCAAATGTGTCTTTACGAGGAAAACATACTTCTTTCTCAGCTAATGAAATAGGCGGATTTTGAACGCGGTGACTGAAAGCTTGGAAAACAAAAGGAAGTGACAAGAGAGAAGTTGCTGGACAAAACCAGTGGTGATAAGGGAGGTGTGAACGTTGGCAGCTGAACCAAGACAGTAACTGTCGGGGTCTGAAGGGAAGTTTCTATGGAGGACAAATGTCTTCTGTCAGGAAAGAACAGCAGGCCTTTTGAGGCCCTCCTTATGGGGCCTGATAATGACGGAAAGATGAATCTGTGACCACTGGTATGAGAACAGGAACCGGGAAGTTTGTTGTCACTTTTGTCTCGTGATGGCACTCTCCTCCTCTGGAATTAGTTTTATTTGGGAATGTGATATTATTGCTATTTGTAGTCAGTGGGTTTGTCAGTTGAAGATATTTTAAAATGTTATAAAGATTTCATTGCTCGGATGTGGAGGGAATATTCCCTGTGTTTGCCTAGTTGAAAACAAACTCTTGTTGGAAAAACACCAACCGTAACTTTTTGAGACTAAGTTGTTAAGTTATGAAATGGGTTGTATTTCATAGACTGGAGAAAGTCAGCAAAACCCTGGGAAATCAGCAGAGGGAGGAGAACGACTGTAAATCAGCAGTGTAATAGAGCTGTGAAAATAGAAAATGTCACACGGCGATGGCTGAATCTCCAGCTGATGCAGGGAAGTTACAGTGCCGTTGTACAGACACTGGTGAACTCCTCTCTGGAACGGTGCATCCAGTGCTGACCGCGCTTGTTCAATAACGTGACCTAAAACTGGAATAACTGCACAGAAGGGTGACATAAAGAGCCTGTCGCATGAGATGACAAAGATTGACTTTCTTGGCTTTTCTCTAGCTGCTAGGTAGAGAGTGAAAGGATGTGATAGTCATCTAGAAATACCTTTGGAGGGGAAGACAGGTGAAAAGCCCTATTTAAGCCAAATAAGTGTGTTGCAGAAATCAGTAGGTATAATTTAGCCGTGAAGATATCATCATTAGCTATAAGATGTAGATTCCTCACTGTTGGAATGGCAATGAAACCGTTCTGGAAGACCTTCTGGATAGATACTGGGTCAAAACAACTAAGTACTTCTATGAGTTTAAGAAGTTTGAAAAAAAGAGTAGTATAGGATGCCTGCAAAGCACCTGGACTCGATGAAGAAGATGGCTCTTTTGGTTCTTGATTAATAATGGGCAGAACATGGGGTTTGTACAGTTTCAAGGAGCCAGGAGAATATTCAGATTTTCTATGCATGAAGTCTGTAGCTTTCAAAGGCTAACATGCCTTAATAAAATTCAGTTTAGTGCCAAAATTTTTACTATTTTATAGCAGACCAAAGTAGCATCCTCATTGGTAGTCTCAGGAAATGAAGGCTGTAATGAACACTGCTTTCCCTGTCCCTGTCAGAGCTGGTCCCTCAAGCCCAGTGCTAACGCACAGTGCTTGGGCTGTACGGGGTCAGTATTTCTGCTGGAGTTGCTCTGTGAATTGATAAAAGATTTCACTACTCTCTGCTGAAAATGGATATTTCAATATTACATGGTAAAGCATTTAATTTTCTTAGTTTAATTTTCAGTACGCTCTGATCATATGGCAACAGTTAGGTGACTACTTTCTTGCTCTGTCTTTTGCCTCTAGATTAAAAGATAAAGTTTTATTATCATTAGTCTCTGGAACAGGAGTATTTATTTTTTTAAAATGAAAAGTAGGTCATTTACGGGTGAAGTCATGCTAGCTTCCATAGCACAAATTATGTCAATATAAACCAGATATTTAGAAAACGAAGAAATGACCCACACATCCCTGAAAGCTGGAGAGGAATCTTAAATGAGATGCTCTTTATTGTGTCTGTTATTGACACACAAACATTATATCTCTTGTCTGTTCTGAAAAGAGAATATATTTGTAAAAGGCAAATAATTATTATTTCTAACTTGTGTATTAGTCTGTTTCATGATACCACGCAGAAATGTTAAGTCTTGTACAAGAATACTGTGCACTAATCAATCGAGTGAAGAGTGGGTGTGAAGTCAAGCTGCAGGTCTTTGCAGTTGCAGAGTGTGTGTGTGTGTGTGTGTGTGTGTGTGTGTGTGTGCACATACACACACCGGGGGGGTGTATGGTCCTCATCACAGCACAACCCATTTGGTTCTATGATTGCAAAATGAGCTTTACTTGAATTGTTGAATCTTGAGATACAAAGTTCCATTACATTACCTAAATCAAATCCCCAGAAATACAGATTGTAGAAAAATATGTAATATTTTAACAACTTACTTTAAGTGTAATAGGTGTTGGCCTTGTTATTGCTGATGAAATACATACATACATACATATATATAAAAGTGTGTATACATCTATATGCACACAGTTCTTTGGCTGTTTTCCTTCCACATTAAACATTTGCTTTGCAGACATAATTTTTACTTTGCACATCATCTGTAGTACGCACATTTTGGTTTATATGGACCTGAATGTTAAGTATGTGTTTTTTAAAATGTTCTTAAAGTACAGCTGGGATACAGAATTACAATGAAAGACAAGACAGGAATTCAGAATGGTTTTGATAAATAGAATTCCCTGTCAGGAATGGAGTTATCCCTCAGGAATGTTATAGGTAAAGTTTATTCTGCCTTATGGCCTGGTGATGGACTACATGACCTTTCCAATTCTCCTCAAGCCCTATTTTATGATTCTGTGATCAATTCATTTTGGCATTTGACACCTGCTCTACATATACTATAGATAATTCTACTGCCTTTAATACTTCTAATGATTTTTTTTTTTTTAATTTATATATCTTGCACATGAATCACTTGGACTACATTTAAAATGTATTATTTATTTGAAGACAGTAATAATAAAGGATATGGGTCTCATTTGGCTATTTAGGAAACATGTATTCTTTCCAGCCTAAAACATTCTACAATGCTGAATTTTTATGAGAGGTTACAAGGCTATAAATTACTATTCTTTAACATAAAGATATCTCAGGGTTTATATGCTGTTGATCCAATGTAACTCCCATTAGTGGTAATAACTAGGAGATAATTCACTTCATTTGGAAAATGAAATCCTGGTTCTGAAAGTAGTTTTAGTAGCATTCATTCTGGAATCAGATTATTCTTTATAGCATGTTAAAGTCATGGCAAGGTAGTCTTCAGATTGAAAGTGTAATTTAGTCTCACAAATAGGTAATCTTGTTAAAATATTGTCAAGTTAATCAAAATTGATTTGTGTATACTAAACCCAGTGAATGCTAATCAAGTATCGGTTAGGAAGCTTTAGTAGCAATTTTAAGTCTTTGATAGTTTCCCCTTATTCTTGGATGGACTGACTCATTGGATTTGTGGAAACATTTTAAAGCCTGAACATCCTTCCAAGACTGGATACAAATGCCCTGCAGACTAAAGCATCTTCTTTAGAAATATATTTTCAAAAACCTGACAGTGTGGGTCGCTGTATTTGTTATACCTCATATGCAATGAATTGTTCTCCAAACCATGTAAGTGCTTTGCGGTTTTGCCCCTCTTTGATATTTGTAACTATCTTGCTGGTTGTTATAAATAACGGTTAAAGAGATATTTAAGATTGTAATGTAGTCGTTGCACGTATGAATACCATCCATTTAAAAGACAAGTTTTACAAGGTGTATCTGTGGTGTAAGGAAGCACATTTAGAACTTCTGTACATTACACAGTTCAGAAGACGTGGTGAATTTTTTTGGTAATGATATAATTATCAATATGGGCTATATGGGTTATTGATAGATGAACCCCCTGAAACGACAAGGAACAAAACCTTACTTTGCACAGAGCCACCAGGAGCTTTACACTCTGCTCACACCCTTTGAAACTCACAACATCTTATTTTCTTTCAACAGAAAGCTTTTCTTTACAGACTACGGGAACGCTGCCAAGGTTGAGAGATGTGACATGGATGGAATGAACAGGACGTGGATAGTAGACTCCAAAATTGAACAGCCAACTGCTCTTGCCCTAGACCTCGTCAATAAATATGTGTACTGGGTTGACATATATCTGGATAGCGTGGAAGTTGTTGACTATCAAGGGAGAAAGAGACATACAATAATTAAAGGCAGACAAGTAGGTATTTATTTGCAAATTAGTAAAAAGTAGTGATATCAATAAATGAACATACATCATGCTAACACAGTAATTTCAGGTTTGGGGTTTTTTTCTCTTTTTAGTTCATTAGACATTAAAAGATCCACTTGCGTGTTTTGTTTCATTTGCAATTTAGCCCGGTTTTCAACCTCTGGACAAGCTTCCATGCAGTGTTTCGTTAACAATGCACGATCTAAGTCACACTCCCCCTTGGAAGAGACTTCAGGAGGGAAAATATGGGGCGATGGAAAGATGCTAGGGGATAAATTCTTAATGACAAGAAGATGTTCTTGCCAGTTGAGGAAGAAGAGCCTAACAGGCGCAAGAATGTGAAAGAAACAGAATAGCAAAAGCTATTCACCTGTTCAGACCAATCTGGATGCCCTTAAATCATATTTTGTTGATGGCAATGATGCTTTTCCCAGTTGATCCAGATGTTCAGTCATAAATACAAATGCTGAGACTGTATGAGTCTTTGAGCAGGAGTATATCTCCCAGCTTGGAGAGCAGCGTAGTGGGTGGCAGGGAAAGGAAGGGTTCCCTGGCACTTGTGAGGCTTATGTAAATTGAGGGAAAATTAGCAAAGACCAAATAGCTCCTGGTTGCTACTTGGACTCCCAGAGCTGGTGTGGGTACCACGTTTACATCTGCTACTGCCTGAGGTTAAACAGAGTGTGTAAAAATGTGCAGACAGAATAAACGTTTTACCTGTTCTGCTGTCATTCTTTGCTTGCTTCCAAGTAATGACTGTTCACCAAGAGACAGCTGGCTAGCATAACTACCATTTGAAAATAGGCAGAAAATGTGATAAAAACCAGTGTAGGTCACCTGGGTATATAGCAAACACCTTCCTGTTTTTTACCAAATTACTCCTAGCCTTTAGCCAGTTGTTCTGGAATGGCAGGTCTTGTAAACTCTTTTTTTCAGGTAACATTTTGGAATAGATACTTAAAAAAAGAAAGCCATCTTCAGAAGCAACCAATAAGTACTTTGAGAGGCTTGTAACTGAGTTGTACTGGTGTCATAGGACAGATGCTTGTGCTTTCCCTTCTTTTTGAAGTTTAGATGCAAAAGAGGATTCTTTATCAAGTTCAAAGCAATTCTTTCTTCTCTAAACTAGCTAAGAAAGGAGAAGGATGTCTTTTTCTTTCCATATGGGTGAATGATATTCAAAAGGGTATTAAGAAGTTTGGCCTCTTGCTTGGTCGCTGCTATCAGCAAAGGAGAGGCATATTGGTTGTCTTGCCACTCAAATGAAAAATTGGTAATTTGACAAGGTTTTGTGCCTGCATTGGCCAGGATTTATAATGACTGTTACTCCAAGTTGCTCCTCATTAGTCCAAGGAAACAGCAGACCAGAAAACTATTCTCAAGAAATTTTAGGGATTAAAGTTTATTTCCTAATTACAAGCCTATCAAACGACATGCTTTCCAGATGATAGGGGCTTTTATGATTGATAGTCTGGGTGGCTTTCAAAGGACTATTCTTTGTGGCAAGCAACATTTCCATTCGTGCATAAGATAGCTGGAAAGCTTCATGAGACATAAAAACCAACAAATGCATAAATTAAATACAAATAATTAAGTCGTCATGAAATGCATTGTAAAAAGAGTCACATAGTTTTAATAGTGTAAATATAGAAAAGCTCTCATGGGAGTTAAATAATAAAGCTTTAAACTGAGTGCAAACAGAAATAGGGAAGAAGGGATTATAATGCAGAGGAGAATTCAACAATTTGGTACAGATGCATCATTATTTTCAAGTCTGTTTTCCATCTTGCTATAATTGGGTTGAATTTCTATTGGGTCTTAATCAAACACTTACATTGATTTTTTTATTATTTTTTTTTTTTCCTGGGTAAGAGCAGAATACAATGGCAAGACTTGGCCAACGGGGAGGCAGATTTCCAAAAAGGACTGAAATATTTGATGCACGACAGGGTTTTTTTGTTTGGTTTTTTTTGGTGGGTTTTTTTTTTTGGTGACGTATGTCTGAATTTGTGAGTAAATGAGCTAAGTAAATACTTTGTGGTGAACAGTTTATTGATTAGAATAGTAAAATATTCAGCCTGTGAATATCTGAATATCTGCCAACAAATTCTCTTTAATTTGTTCAGCTTTCAAAATTGCCAATGAGATATTTTACATTTTCTAAATCTATAAATCAATCACAACCACTAGATTGTCGAACACTTCTTGTTTGAGCTGTGATTGGCTAACTTACATTAGGTAATTCTTAATCCATGTACCCAGACACATCACAAATTAATATAATTTTAGAACTCACTTTTTGAGAAACAAGCAGTACCATATGACAAGAACCATATTCAGAAATTCCAACACAAATGGAATGCAAGCATAGATATGGGAATTTGTTCATTTATTCATTTTTTTATTAAGAAAATATTCAGTGCATATATCTTGCACTATTTGCCTTGCTTTGATTGTAATATAATAAAAAAAAGCATCAATTCAACCTATATACTGTGTTTTAATTATCTATATTTACTATATTTATTAGTTATTGCTAGTTAATATTAGCTAATTTATCTTGGTTATTATTAGCTAATTAATATTAGTTAATACTAAAATAAGCTGTTGTCTTTTAAGTATGAAGGAGTTTTTAATTTAAAAGACAGAGAAACGGGGAAATTCAGAGGATAAGTGAATTTGGATTTCTAAATATTTTGACTTTTCTTCCCTCTACAAAGCTTTTCTAAGTATAAACTTCAGACCACAAGAACGTGAACTATACTTGTAGCGTAGTTTTTGTTTATTATTTACAAACATTCATTGACATATTCAAAAATGCTTTTGTACAGTTTAGCAGGTACAATTCTTGGTAATGTTTGATGTTTACAAATCATAGATATACCTAAAATATTCAGCTAAAATAATTATACCATTTTTTTTCTTTTCCAGATAAGGCATCTTTGTGGTTTGGCAGTATTTGAAAACTATTTATATACAGTTAATTCAGATAACCTCAGCATTTTACGAATAAACAGATATAATGGCACCGATGTTCAGTCTCTTGCGAGACTTGACAACGCTAAAGAGATCCGTATATACCAGAAAAGAACTCAAACAGCAGGTAAGATCAAAATTCTTCTTTCCAGGAAACGTAAACCCAGATATTAGGTGGATGTATGGTTAAAAAGGTTCTTCTAGAACGATGTATGAGAAGATGCAGTGAAAATTTGTCACTGGGGCAAAACTCTCTGTTGCTTCTTCATCTGCCCAGTTTTCTATGTGCTTACTGCCAGTTTTCCTGCGTCTCTGAGCTCCTAACACAACTGCTTCCTGAGCGTTCCGCTTGGAGAACTGCCAAAGACCCCTGCTCTGCAATTTTTCTGTCTCCGCACACTCAACACTTGCAGAATTTGACACCATCAGAACTGTTAGATGTCCAATACTGTCCACACGCTTGGGTCTCAGAGCTCAAATATTTCTGGTTTCTCTGGGCCTGCTTTTCAGACAGACTACAAACCTCAAGAGAGCCCCCGTCTTCGGGGTTGCCAAAAAAACCACGGAGATGTGGGCAGCTAGCCTGCCTAACTGCCAGCACAGCAATTGCTGAGGTAGGAAATTGCTGTTAAGTTTCCTTGGTTTGAATAAATATCATTTTTGCCTTCTGTGAGAAATCTTCATTATTGTCTAGAATGAAAAACTTTTTCTAATCTCAGAATTTTTGGCAAAATAGCAATTTCCGAGGTCCATAGTCCTGTATGACTCTAATCATGGCTCTGATCGCGTACTTTCTGCATGCGGAACAGCAGTGTGATTTGTGGGAACTTTGTGCAAAGATAGCAAGATCCAAAATGTTTACAGCAATACTTTATGAGAATTCTTTTTATGTGGCTGATAGCAATAAATCGTTGCCATGACTGCTTGGACAGAAAAGCTAACGCATCAATTCTGGTGATCAACGTCAATGTTATTAAACAGACTGACTGCTTTTAGAGAAGTTTCTGAAGCGGGAACAAACTCTAAATTGATGTAGACTGGGTGAACTAATTTTCGCCCTATAGCTGAGGGCATCGATTTGCAGATGTCGGTGTCTGAAGGAGGCTGCAAAGACTCTTGCCTTGCTATAGGCCCCCCTCGCGCACCCCTGAGGGAGTCAGAGAGGCTGAGTAGAGGAGAGACATGAGCACGGTGTAATCTTTTATTACATCCTGTGATTACTCTGTTCCTCTTGCCCTTTGTTCACTCTGCTGTTTCTTTTGTTTTGAATGGACATCTTTGTTGCTTGTCAAGATGCGCTGTAAAAGCTGTCTCAGCTTGGTAGAGTTTCTGTATACCTTTAACAATATCGACCTTAAACCACTTGATTACTTTTTTTTTAAAAAACAACTAAAAAGCTTGAGGGAAAGGAGAAAGAAGAGAAAAGCATTTTTTGTGCTAAAATACTGTTGGCCTGTTGTAAGCCGGCTTAGTAAATGTAGGATAGCAGGATAGATTTTGTTTTCTCATTGGATTTACCTTAAAGAGTTTAAGAAAATGAATTTGATATATTAGTCTGCTAATTTAGAACTATCCAATTGAAAATATGAAGTCAAGGGAAAGGAATTTGGCTTCTTCAGCTGGATTTCTGTCCCAACTGTACAAATGTGGAAAAGTGCTACAAGGCTTGTTCTGTTCTTTAGTTTCTGCACAGGCATCTGCCCCAGAAAGGTGCTGTCTAACAGAGCTGAATGAATAGCAAACTGCGTTGGCATGGGATTCCCTCTGTTCTCAAAGAGCCAACCAACCAACCGAATGAACTGAAGCAACAAATGAAAAAGGGCAAAAGTGTCAGCTACCCCAGGGGAGTGCTGCCTGGCAAACGCTGGGCAGAAGCTTATTCAAAAAGGGGTGATCACATACAATGATGGGTACGGCTTCATAGCCACAAGATGGCCCTTTGGATTACTTGTCTGTTTTGAGTATCATCTTAAAAAAAACACTTTATTTTGTAGTTATATTCCGGGGAAAGATTTATTGTGACACAAATTCCCTTCTCCTCCTGTCTAAACTTTCTACATGCCGATGCATATAATCATCTTGCTTTAAATGGATTTCAATCGTGCTGTTTTTCGCTCGCCGTAGTCAGAAGCCATGCATGTGAAGTGGACCCATATGGAATGCCGGGGGGATGTTCGCACATCTGTCTGCTCAGCAGCAACTACAAAGCACGGACTTGTCGCTGCAGGACTGGCTTCATCCTGGGAAGTGATGGCAGGTCATGCAAAAGTATGTTATTTAAATCAAAGAGTTTGCCAGCCGCCAGTATTTCAGGGTATCGTTCTGGGTGTTATTTAACATGCTTATCAAGAACAATAGAAATCACATGGGCTGCTTTTGGGTAAAATTTGTTTGCAACACGTACCTGACACTTTGTTCATAGACTCCTTTCATTCCCTTTAAATGATTTGATTTGGCTCAGTTCATAGAAGTGAGAAATTAAACCTGGGATGCTGTTTAAAGAATTCTAAAAATTATCACAGGTTTTAAGTTAATCAGTCTTACTCTTTCTTTATATATTATGCATTTTCACAGCACATAGGTACTGAAATGCAGTTAAATAGTTTGTCATACCTAATTTCTACCCATACAATCACCTTGAAACTGAGAAGCAGACCGTTCAGGTGCATACGTCAAGCAAGGTTTTTCTCATAATACTTTGTGAGAGTAAGTTTGATTTGTATAACTATGGTTATACCTAACATTATGTATACACAATCCGTTGGTCACCTACAGCCAACGGAAGAGTTCTGAAAGTTTTGGGGAACATCTATTTTTGTCTGGTTTCTTGATCAAATGGCATTGATTTAGTTCAGATGAAATTGTAAGAGGTATATGGATAGTACTAAGGGTCTGAGGATGTTTCTCTTTAAGGAAAGAAAATCACCTTACTACGCTTCAGTTATTTGTAGTTAACCTACTTGATTAAATTGTAAAAATCTCCTCAGAAATAGGAAATATTGGTATCCATATTTTGTATCTCAGTATGAAAGAACAGTGTGTGTTGATTTGTTGTATTCCTTCCCATTTGAAAGGAATTTACTGTAATCTTTTGCCTTGTTTGTTTCTGAGAAACTTCAGGTGAAAAAAAAAAATGCTGTTTCGTATTTGCTGGAGTTTCTGGTCGTGTTAGATTTAATGATTACTTCAGTCATGGTCTACATTACCCTGATAGATCCTAATGAATTGTAAAATTGAATGTCTACAAAGCTATATATGTCCATTTCACAGGAGATGCAAAGTTATTCTGTGATCTAGCATTGCTTTTCAGTGTGAACTTTTATAGAAAAAATTAATTAGACATAAGCATCTCACTGAAGTAATTTGTATTTTAATTAAGGTAATATAATTAGCTAGATTTCTTGAGTTTAGATACCTTCAGAATATATGAAAGTTTAATTTTCGGTATTGAATAATGTTCCTGCTCCCCCACTAATTGTGCCAGTTAATTACACAGTAACATTATGCACTGTAAAGAAGATTAGGCAGCTTCCGTTGTTTATGTTTGTAATCTTTCTTTTGCAGGACCAAAGAATGAATTGTTTCTTTTTTATGGGAAGGGACGCCCAGGAATAATACGGGGAATGGACCTGAATACCAAAGTATCTGATGAATACATGATCCCTATAGAAAACTTGGTCAATCCTCGTGCTCTGGACTTCCATGCCGAAACCAATTACATTTACTTTGCTGATACTACCAGTTTCCTAATTGGACGACAGAAAATTGATGGCACAGAACGAGAAACAATCCTCAAAGATGGTAGGCAATGCTAACTGATAGTGACATTCAGGGAATCTCACTAAGGAGAAGTTGAACTGACATTTACAGATAATTTAAAGCTTTATTTAAATCTCTTGTGGAAAACAGACCCAAACTAGGCCTTGAACAGAGTTGGAAATTTATTCTTTTTTTACGACTTCCTGTTTATTTTTCCTGAGTGAAGAAATGTACAGTTTGGTTAAGTTGCTCTGTTGTGAATTCTTAATTTGCCCATTTAAGCGTATCCCTGCCAGTGAGTAACTCCTACATCTCCACTGTATTCTCTTAGTAGTTGGATACAATGCATCCGTAATGTAGTTCTTTGTAATTGTTCGCTGAGCCATCCCATATTCTTGTGGACTTAATAAGACTCCTTCACTCCAACCTGTACCACAACGTGGATTCTGGAGCTTATTCGAGTAGGTTGGCAGAGTGAGACTTCCCGTAGTGCTTGCAAACTCATTAGAGAAAAAGACAATGATTTAGCATTGTCTTTCCTGATGCATTTATCATTGTATATGTGGAACCAACAGGACAACCTAAACATTTTTTAGAACCTTAATTAAGACTCTTGTACCGTTTATTACACCAATGAGAGGAAATACCACCAGTTCTCTAGTTTGCACCTCTATCACCACACTTCACAGAATGTCCCTGTTCTAGAAGCAGATCTCATCATGCTAAATTCTGTTTCAGTGATAAAACCTCCAGTTTGTCAACTCGTATTTCTTTTTCTTTTATGGACCATTTTCATGAAAGACTGCTGCAGCAGGAGGTAGCAACTGCTTCATTTTCTAGTACTTAAGAAAATAAGCAGTATGAATATTCATCTTGGCCGTCAGAGAGTTTAATATCTTTACTTGTAAATTGAAGCTCAAGACAGTGAAAATAACTAAAATACCTTTGTTTTAGCTCAGGGATTTTCATTCCCTGTCATTCATAACCCGTGTTTTAATCCGCCCGTCTCAAAGAAGTTATCTGCAGTTTGCAGTGGTATGGTGCTGTTTTGGTATAAGGTGTCTCCACAGACCTCAGAGTCTACACAAAGATCCCTTCAGTAGTAGTTGAAAGGAATAGACGTCTCGTTACACAGTATTGGTGATTGCTTTATAAAAGGCAGCTGACCAGATAATGAATACTCAACTGTCAATCTGGTAATTCCTCATTTCACTGCAAATATGGAAATAGGTAATATACATCACAGAACTTCCATTGCTGATCTTCTTTTACTAAACAGCACACATTTCTTTTTACAACAAAGTAATCCAAATGTGGAGTAGAGGAAGGAGCGGACAGTATGTAAATTTCAACATTATAGGGCAGCACCAAGGAGCATCCTTGCTGAAAGGTGTCAAACAGGTTGGAATTAGTCTAATCAACATGCAAACATGAATAAACTTTGTATACCAAACCAATAAATTGAAGAGACTCTTTTAAATAGCATTTAATTTGAATTCTTTGTAGTTACAACATAGCAAAAATACCAGTGCAATACCAAAAGACTTATGGTTTATCCAATGATGTATTACTTGTGGTCCTAATACTTACAAAGACCAAAAAAATGTCAGTCATTCTCCCTCTACTCCCTCCCCAGGAGCTTACATTGTTAGTTAGATCTTGATATAGTTTCATAACTTTAAAGTATGTTTAAAGAACACTTGTTACTGTATTTTTCATGATTTATGAAATTAATATGGCCTCCAGCCATACTACCTCAGCTTTTATTCTTGTCAGCTCTCAAGAACTCAGCAGGGACAGATTAAATCGTTCCTTGGTGGAAGGCTACTAGAGAAAATCAGGTGTGTCAGGAGGTGGTTTAATATTCGCTCTGAACAGCACGAGGCTAAGGAACTCTATCTGTGGTAGGTGTCACTTCTCAGATTAGAAGTTGTCATTTTTTTCTGACTATCAGGTTTTACAAGAGCAGATACGCTAGCTCAAACAACACTATAACTCAGATAATTACAGTTTGCCTACATGAGAGCCTGATCCTACAAGCTGTTGACTGGGAATTGAGAATGCTGAGCACCTAACGCTGCTGGAGTTTGATTTCCGTATAGTTTCAGCTGTGATTTCTTATTCTTCACTTTGGGAAACAAACTGCTGTGTAGTATTGATAAATATTTGACAGCCCACAGCACAGCCTATCCTACAGTTGGCAGCACAACTGCAATAGTAGTGTACTTTTACCAGCAACAGAAATTGCTATAATTAAGGTTTCAAACTTGCATGTCAAATCCATTTTTAAAATAAAAAATGGGAACAAACTAGACATTTTTAAAGCACTTTAAATATTTTTCAGTTGAAGTAACTGTTTTTTTTTTTACTTGTCTTTGTCCCCCTTATGCTGTTTGGGGTGGCTGTGAGCCTAAAAGTGTTCTATTGTTCACTTGTAAGTATTAGCATAAATGGTCAAGGGCTAACTTTTAGCTTAAACAAGGTCAAAGCAAATCTGTAAAGATCTTTGAAAGCTGTTTAGCTGGCTGGTATATAGAAGAACTATTTTTTTCCCAGGTTTTCATGTTAATCTAATATTTTAGGTGCTATTAGTGTACATGACCTAACTGGCATTGAGCTAGGCCATTCTGTACCAGATTATGCACCGTGTTTATAATTTCTTGCATATTTAAAACCAGCGTGGCAAATTGTTGACTCTAGAAACATGATATTTTTTAAAATCTTGTATCTATATTCAGTATATTTGGAGCCCACATACTACTGTTGATTGTAAAATTCTGGTAGTATTTCCAATTCAATTATCATGTGAAGAACAATCAAAATGGTATTTTATTCACCTCATACTTTTTGTGTTGAAAGAGCTTTGGTGCAGAAAGCCTGGCTTACTCTAGTCAAATCAGAGTTCAACCAGAATGGCAGAATGGCCATTATTTTGTTCCTGCTTGCTACTTGATGTGAAGCCCGCCTAAAAAGTAAAGAATGTATTTAAAACTTTCAGATAGTTAAATAAAAGTGAACTTAAAACCATAACTTCACAAAAAGAGCGTGAAGTGTCTCTATAGGATTGTGCTGTAGAATTCTCCTTTATTTTAAAACTTTCTGATATATATTTAGTATCTAATTACTATGAGGTTTTGTTTTTTTTTATTTAGATTGTATTTGGTCTAGAAATATAGATGCTCCAAAATGACTGGAGAAGGCATGGTAGCTCAGATACAGGAACTCAATGATCTTCAAGGTCCCTTCCAACCTAAACCATTCTATGATTATATGAAACTGAATAGACTTGGAGCAACATGCTTGTAAAATTTAGGAGGTGTCTAGCATTCTAATCTAATATTTATCTTTGCTGTTGATTGATAGAAATACACTCCATATTTGGACTGTTTTGTCTCCCAAAGCAGAAAAAAAAAAAAAAAAACCAAACCCAAAAACCAACATTTTCATTAAAAAGCTGATCTTATTAGTATAAAAGCTGTGTTTAACCCAAAATGTCTTGGTCAGACAGCATATAAGTAAAATGGATTTTGAACAACTCACTCTTGTCCTCAAGCTTGATTTTAGTCATGTCAGTCTTTTCTTGAATTGAGCGAAATCTGCTGAGACTCCTCTGAGCCCTAAAGGACTTTTCTCTCGCTCCTGAAGCTTGTCTGTGTTCCTTGCTATGTTTAGCAGTCTTTCTCTGTGAGCCTTGGCTACTAGGTCCTTGGCGAGAATGCTGTCTTCTTTTCCCTACCATACTTTGCACTTCTCTCTTCTCAACATGCTTGATTGCTCCAAGACCGCCAAAGGCCACTCTCCCACTTTCAGAGAGTTTCAACTGACTCTGACATTGCCTTTCTAAAAGAATGTAGCAAAGGCACTGAGAGACAACGAATAAAACTGTGTCTATCAGCCTGGGAAACCCGGATGAGCAGCTGGCACTGCTTTCACCCACCCTGTCTGATCCACGGTTTTGTTCTTTGACTGGATGATACTTGTCAGACTGGGTGGTTGCTGGGTTAGGTATGTCATCATACTGTTGCGGCATATTCTCCATCTGGAGAGTGAATTTTGACACCATTGCTTCCTTCAAGCTTTTTAGATTGCAAGGTAAAATACATGCCCAAAAGTAATAGTGAAGTTTAGATGGATCAGAAATATGGACAAAAATGTTAAACACATTTTGGAAAACCTCTCAGCATATGCTACTTTTTTTTCCCCCCATAACTTTCTCATATTGTGTCTCACAGTATGTAGTGTCATCTCTAGACCCGTGACTAAATTTACATCTAGTTTCATATGTGAACAAGGTTTAGGTCATACTTTGGTTGGGTACCTTTGTCTCTCTGTAATCTTTTAGACCTTTAGAATAATTTCAACTTAATTTCATATATAGGGCAGAGATCCAAGTATAATTAAAATCCTAACATTTTGTAAAAATAGGGAGAGGAAGATATCAAGAACCGATGATTTGCAAGTTCACTCTCATTTTACTGATTTCTGCAGCTGGGCATAGAAATGTGAACACAGAAAATCTGAAATGGAATTATAACGAAAGAGAAGAAAAAATTTCACTATTCTTCACCTAAGTAGTCAAACAACAAAGGAACACGAGTACAGAGGGAGTCAGGCTTCAATTGCTCCCATGTTCAAAAACCTACACATTTAAAAATGGCAGCTGGAGATGTTACTTACCTTTAATTCCTGTTACTGTTCAGGTCACTGCTGGTGGTAGATTGTA
The DNA here is from genome assembly GCF_000708025.1 of Charadrius vociferus. Taxonomy (NCBI): domain Eukaryota; kingdom Metazoa; phylum Chordata; class Aves; order Charadriiformes; family Charadriidae; genus Charadrius; species Charadrius vociferus. Next base: position 2,390,772 of record NW_009650060.1, read on the forward strand.
CTTTGCAGTTCAAGGGTTAAAGAAAAAAACAGCAAACAAAACCTAGCAAGTGTAAAATACATCACAGTTGTATATACATACATATACACATAAGTCTCCATGAATGTTTAATTTAACATAAACAAAATGGATGGGATAGGATAAATACACACTTGGAATTATAGAGAACATAAAAGCTAGAAAGAATCCTGAACTAATCTTGACCTTGTTGATTTCTTCAAGACAAATAAACTTATTTCTCAATTACTTTCTATGTTATTGTCAATACTTTCTTTCCTTTTATGATTAAAAAAAACCCTCATTTGCACATTTATCTTTATTCATCTGTGCTGTTGTGTCCGTTGCCCACACAGAGGATACTGATAAGGGAAAAAACAGTTTTAAAAATACTACATCGCTGTCACGCTATGACTTTCAGTAGGCACAAGCTGCTTTTATTTTTCTATTTTCAACCATCAAAAGCATACTGACTGAAGTATCTCTCTTAATAAGGGGATCCTTGTTATTTTTAATATACTTCAATGTTGTATATAAATGCATTTTCCTTTTTTTTAAAAAAATAAGTAGTTATAAAATGAACCAAAAATGAAAAATTTTGCAATGACAAGGTATTTGAAACCATTATACCTCTGCTAACTTGATAGGGAATATGGTGGTATTACTATCACTAAAAAACTTAGTTCAACAAAACCACTGTGAAGTAATTTATCAGGTTCCACTGCTATTGATATTGTAGTGGCACCTTTTATAGATGCTGTTATTGCATCCAAGCGTATAAGAAGCCCGCTAGTTCATTTATTGGGTAAAACTGTCATATTTTATCTTAGTATATGGTTGATGATGTCCCATATGTTATCTATGGGTTATAGTAAGCAGAAAGTTTTGTGTGCTAAGTAAGTTATGTAGACTGCGACTCGGTAAAAGAGCTTTGCATTCCCATCCGTCACAAAGGATGGGAATTTTACTGATGTCTTGTAGGGAATGAGATAGTTTAGTCGGTAAAGGTGTTTGGGGTTTAAAAAAGGTTATGGGTGAAGAGTTTGTCCCAAGGAAAATATGTCTGACATATTTTCTGTTGGAAAAGAAAATTTGTAGGTATGCTGAAGTTACGAATGTAAGACCTTTCCGTGAGCAGTTACTGATTGTATTATGGGGAGGCTTCTTGGTGGAGAAATCTGAGGGGAGGTTTAGACGATAGCAACACAGTGCCACTGCACAATGATGTTGCAGTAAAAATGGCTCTGATAACCACTTGAAATGTCCCCAACCACCACTTCAGGAGTTCATGGGGAGTTGTTGTCTGGAAAGCTGACAGTTAAATTACATATGTCTGGCAGCACAGTTCAAACAGTAAACAGTTGTGTTCAGTGTAGCACATTTTCATGTGTGTATCTGGTGTAAGCGTACTTTAAGCAGGATCAGTGATTTTGTCACATCAGCATTTCTTAAAAAAATATTTTTTAAAGTACATTGCAATAAAAATCTCTCTGCATCATGTTTGCTCTGAGAAAATCTTCCAAAAAACTCCAGCGTTGATCAGAAAATGACGTCGACATTGGTGAGAAAGAATAAGTCTGATGAAAGCTTGTATCTGGATGGCATTACCAGTGTAAATGTGAACAGAAAAGGCAATTTACATTTTTCAAGTCTTGATGATTCCTGTCATTGAAATTGTACCGTAGGATTGTATATCTGACTGTGACAAACAGGTAATATAATCCATAGCATCGTAGTAAAGGCGGGGGGAGGGGGGAGGGGAAATTTAGTGTGTTTTTTGTATTTTGGGGTTTTTTTTATCTTACCTTTTCAGCCATACCGAACTTCATTTTTATCACAGCAAAAGGAGGCACCAACTTGGCGCTGTGAATTCTCAGGCTTCTCAGGTGGAAGCGCTGGAGTCAGAGCTACAACACTGTTACCCCATTACCTTTTTTTTTAATCCAGGTGACGAGATACCAAAGAAGGTAACAGTAAAATGGGCGTTTCCACCTCAAGTTTGACCTCGGAAAGGATACTAAAGCGAGCAAATGTGGCCTCCTCAGCTTTGGGAAGGCGGTGTGAGGCAGCAGCCGGTAACCCTCCCCTCAGCCCTCCCTCAGGGGCCGCCGCTGGGTGCTGTGCTTTGGGTGCCGACTGCCGCAGTCCGGTCAGAACCGGTCCCAGCCGGCCCTGAGGAAAAGGGCAGGCCAAGGGCTGGGGGGGGTGTGTGTCAGGGCGGCACGGGGCCAGGGCTGCCCGGGAAGCGGCACGGAGAGGTGGTGCGACACAGCACAGAGAAATACTCCATGGAGAGACTGAGGAGAAGGGGGTAGGCAAGGGACGGGGCTGCTAGAGCGTGCCTACAGGTGAGGGAGAGGGACGGTGGTGGTCACCAACACTGTGGCCCAAGCCTCCATTGCTCCCCTGGGTGTCAGCGGCCCTCTGGTATGGCCTGACAAAGGCTGGGCTCGTGCTGTCGGTGAGGAGTGACCGGAGCGGGAGGAGCGTGCCACAGGGCTGGTGGCAAAGGGCCGTGTCTGAAGGCGGGTAATGCCTCAACCTTCACGGTGCTACAAAGACCGGGAGAGAATGAGTGGAAATTCTCCGTATCTCACCCCGCGCACTTGGACTTTGATATCTTTCTGAAAGAAAAGGGGAAGGGTATGATGAAGAGAGATGGAAAACATTTTAGAGACCTTATGCTGTCAGTTAAAGAATCGGGATCTTGTGGGAGAAGGCAGAGCTCGGTTAATGTTGCGGGGTGTTGGATAAGCCAAAGGGAAAACTTGTTGCTCGGGGAATTTTTTTATTACTTATCAAGTTGGGAAACCTCCACACTGTATGGAATGAACATTCTTGACTCATTTTGGTTCTGGATGGAGCCCTACCGCTGTCAAACTCATGAGCCCATTGGTACGTCGATGGTAGCATTGCTCTTCGCTCGTGTACTGCTTCCTATCTCAATAATTTGCTCATGTGCTTAGCTGTGGAGAATAGCTCAGACTGTTGTGTTCTTGCTTACGTGGTTTGCAAGGTCAAGGGATAATGGAACAAATGTAAACTGAATGCCCATTTTGCTTTTTTTTTTTTTTTTTTTTTTTTTTAATAGGAATGAAACTTGGGACTTGGTTAAAAGCAAGATACTGGAGCTGATCCTGGAGGCTGTTCTTGACTTGAGTGATATTAATATTTAGGGGTAAAATTAAGTAGGTTTTTGTTAAATAGTGATTTGCCCAGGGCCAGCTGTGGTTAACATATGAAGGCTTATGGTTTAATACACAAGTTTTATGACCAGTCCTTGTCTGTTATAGGGTGTTTTCAGCAAAGACTAATTCTGACAGACACAGCAAATATAGTTCAGATTCAAGGAAATAATCTAATTTAGCTATATGGACCATATATTTTCCATTGTTTATACTAACGGATAATGTTAGAACATAAACATATAATATTAATTTCTTATTACTGTTTTCTCTCTCTCAACAGATCTTGATAATGTAGAAGGCATAGCAGTGGACTGGATTGGAAATAATCTTTACTGGACAAACGATGGCCACAGGAAAACAATTGCTGTAGCCAGACTGGAAAAAGCTGCTCAGAGCAGAAAAACTTTGTTGGAGGGAGACATGTCCCACCCTCGAGGAATTGTTGTTGATCCTGTCAATGGGTATGAATTAGACTAATTTATGTTGTTTAGTGCATGCCTTTGTAGCATAAACATGGGATTCAGTTTTGCTTAGGATGGAGTTTGTAGAGTCAGGTAGTAGTCTCTAATTCTACAGTAGTCTATTATAGCTGTAATTCCTGTCCAGCATTCTTGCCTGAAGCCTTCAGAAGAATGCGTATGCCCAGACACAGCTGAACCTATGTGAAGTTAATTTGAATGTGATTCACCTTTTTCTCGAACAAATTGAGTGTATCAGACCTGTATGCATTTTTAATACCAAGTGAACTTTATAATACTGTCTTTTATTTCTCTCTTTATAAGTCTCAATTTCAGAAGATAATTATAACCATATCCTTGTACACATTGGTTTACAAAACTAAATGAGACAGGTGCTTTTCATAACTTACCAGCATAATTAATTGTGATAGGCTACATAATAAAACGAACATTATATTAGCGTGGTATGTTGTGGTTTACCTAAAAATTCACTGTTAAATTTATTCAAGGAATTGTCACTGGAGAATGATGTAGGCAGGTAATTCTAGTGTGGCTGGATTGATTGCTGTTTTCCTAGTACTAGAATGTATTTACTTATCAGGTTTTCACTTTTGAGTTTGTCCTTTGAGGAATGGAATTGACTGTGGAAAGGCTACAATTAATTAAGGTCAGATAGGAAGGATGTAAAATCAGACCACAAACCATAACCATACCTACAATTTGTTAAATTTTCCAGCTCAGTAAATGCATGTCACAGGAAATAGTGTATGAAGATGTATTGTCTGAAAAGGGCCATTATATAAAAGACTTTTTCTAATAAAATAGCGCACCCTTCATGATTATGCTTCTCATGGAAGCTTTTCCTGAGGGATAGCATTTATTATGGCATTTTAATTATGTTTAGAAAATATTAGTCTTGATTTAACCAATGTAGAAGCATTAACTGCATTTTGAGATACAATTAAAGCACATTAATGTAGATGTCTGTTACTATAAGCATGTTTTAGCTTATGACATGATAACTAGGATAAGTACAGACAAAAAGTTGATGGAGAAAAGCTCAGTAATTGCTGTTGAGCAGTCATGTAAATATTTGTAAAACATATTTTGTCTTCCAATAAAATAAATACCATACTGACCTACATCTCTGCCTGAGCTTTAGGGCGTATGCGGGTTTTATAATTCTGTGATTAAACCTACTGTTGTTTGAGTCAAACATGCAATGAAGTTTATAAGCCTCTTGGATCAAAAATTGATTGATGTTCTTAGCATATATTTACAAAAACATTAAAAGAACCCAAAACAACCTTCTGGTGGGTGACTTGGAATAGACAGAAAAGAAACAAAAAAGGTACATTTGCGTATCTAAACCTGTGTAATGATAGTGCAGTTTTTTCTTTATCTTTTCCAATTTCTTATATAAAAAACTAAATTGATGAAATTATGCTTATACATAAAAGTGTGTTTGAATAAAATTTTTGACCAGTTGATTTGGCATTGTTTACCCAGATTTGGTAAGAAAACTGTTTTTCACTTCAGTGTTTCATTCCTTTGGAAATTTAGAATTTAAATTCCAGGACTCTATTCTTCAAAGTACAGACAGTTTAAGTGGGTTAGGATCACACAAGTTATTTCAGAAATTTGTAGAATTTCAGAAACATAAATCTGCTGAAATCAAAGGTGAGGCATGTAAACAGCAACTAAATCATGACAACTGTAACAAGTAGGATCCATTTAAGGTTTGTATGATGTTTTTTCTCTATTTAATGTTAATAATTGGAATCCTAGATTTCACTTTAAAAGTAAATGTCTATTATCTAGTAAGTGTTTTCAGCGTATTGATGTCACTGTGTGTCATATGATCTGAAATGCTGGTTAGATGCTTTGTAAATTACATACATGCTTCGATGTGTTTCTTCCCATGAACCTGGTTTTCCTTTGAGGGGGAAAAAAAAAGTAAGAAAAAAGAGAAAAGTGGTGTTTCTTAGCATATTTTCTACTCTCTGCTTTTGTGTAAGTTCTAGTCGTGTATTTTAAATTGTTGAAATCAGAGTTGTGGCCAACAAATTCTGTAATAAAATATGAAAGTCAGATTGATTCAATCAGGGAAAAAAGAAAAGAAAAAAAAATAATAATAGGGTGTTTTATGTAGTGTCCAGGAGAGAACGGCTCAGAGAACTGATCTGAGCTAATACTTTTAGATGACCTACTACGATGCTTACTTAATTTTTCCAAAGTAGCATAGGTACTTTTTTTTTCAGAGTTGTTTTGGTTATCTACCTTGCTGCACTATAAACTATAAAACTATGCTAAAATTGCCTACCATCTATTTTTCAAATAATTTTTATACCCATCTATCTTTCTAAACATTTTTGTGAGGGACAGAGTGCTCATAATAGTTTTTTTGAGTAATTTAGCTGCTTTCATGTGGGATGTGAAGTTCACAGAATGTCAAGGTTATCCTGTAGCTATTAAACTAGAGTGCAATTAATTCATATATTGCAGCTTTTTTGATAGTATTAAGCATAATAAAAAGCAGATTTGCATCATAAAGGCAAATTAGACTTGGCCAAAAAACCCATGAAAACAGTAAAAGTTTGAACCTCGTGACAACGTCAATAAAATTGCCAGTTTAAAAAAATAAAATCATAATTCTGGTGTGATTAAATAAGGTCTTGAACAGTTCTTCCACTTCTCATGTCAGTTAGCCCATTTGGTATTCATGTAATTCATTACAATATGAGGAAACCACCCTAAGTGTCCCTTCAGCAGCATCCAGTACACAGGGAAAGTAAATACAGTTGTAGAAATAGAAGTGGAAAGAAACGTGCAAAAGCCTAAGTTGCTCTGCCTTGTGGATATACTGTTATGAACTGCTGCTAAAAGTCTACAGTATAATTCTGATGATTAAAATGGTATCTGAATGTTCATTTTTATAATTCCTTAGCTGGATGTATTGGACAGACTGGGAAGAAGATGAAATAGATGACAGTGTGGGAAGAATTGAGAAGGCATGGATGGATGGCTACAGCCGGCAGATTTTTGTAACATCAAAGATGCTATGGCCAAATGGTTTAACTCTGGACTATCGTGCCAATGTATTATACTGGTGTGATGCCTATTATGATCACATTGAAAGGATATTTTTGAATGGAACTGACAGAAAGGTAAAAGAAAAATACTGCTGTTTTGCCACAGGCATGCTCTTTCTCTGGATTTTATTGTGTTATGTTAAAAATACTCTTCAAGCTTTTTAAGTCTGTATAACCCTGCGGCATGTCCAGTGTCATCTCTGTTGAAACAAGCAATGTTGGCAGTCTCCTGTAGAAGACTATAATACAGCTGAAAATTTTCATCTTTAGAAAGTGACACAAAAGTTGATTTTATTTTTTTTTAATCTATTTTTCTCATGTGATAACGAGTTATATTTTGATTGAGCCATGAAAGAGCTTTTCAGTAGAAAAAAAATTCTTTTGGTTCTGCCAGAGAGGCTTTCATTTAACTTCACTGAATAAGCTGCTTTTGATGAATCTCAGTGCCCTGTTTTAGCATTTGTGGTAATATGCAGAGGGGAAACGCTCAACAAGTGCTGTCAAAGATGGAGAGAGATTGTTTTAGTTGTTACTAGTGGCCGTACTAGCTAGGTACAAGTCTGTACAGAAGTTCTGTGTTTTTTTGTAGAAGTAGCAGAACAGACGTGGAAAACGGTTAAAGCTTGGATGGGAGTCTGATAATTGGAGGAAGGTTTAGCATCTGCTTCATAAAATTAGTACCCTGACAACTGAAACTTCACCATTTATTGAGAATGGTGTGCTTTACTTTTGTGGGAGGATTTTGTCACAAAATGTATGTGTCTTGTGACTTATCATTTATCCTTCACTTGTGATTCCTTCTGTATGATGAGCTTGAATAGGACCAATACGCAGATTTCTAGTACTGCAACTGTAGACAGTCCTTTCTGTAACTCATCCCTGTACAAGCTCATATTGCTTTAATATTGCTTTTATAATCCTTTATATTGAGTGATCTGTTGTTGAGCCTGTACTAATGCTGTAGTGTTGCAGTTTGTCATGGTGGTTAGGTCAGGATTTACATTTAGCACTTCTACTTTTGCTCCAAATCCATTATGGTCCTGTAATGGAGGGGGGGAGGGAGCTGAGCGCATTTGCAGAAAGACATTTTTTTAATTAGAGATGGTTGCCTATTAGCAACGCTAGACTTCCTGAAAAGTTCCTGGACAGAAGAGCTCTAGGCAGGTTAAATGCAGCTGCCATGGATTACACATGGATTACTAGTGAGAACTGCTGTTTTTGCTGGGTTTGCCTCCCACTAGAACTGGTGAATAATAAGAGCCACTTGTCTCTACAGTTTTTATTTTGAAGTGTGTCACGAAATTGTTCTTTTTTATTTTTAGGTGTTTTTCTATAATCCTGGGATTTAAATAAAATGCGTAACTGTTTGAATAAAATTTATGTAGCCAAAAATAACTAGAAGATGCTTGCTTTTGATGCTGAAACATTTGTTGTTAGTTATGGAATATTTTGGTCAAAATATAACTGGGTCAATAGCATCTATAATTCTGTGTCAGTATAGGGAAGATTTTTGAGGGTGGGGAAGTCCTACAAGAATTCCATCAGTAGCTGCTGGATAATTGACTGATGGATTAATTTTGATCAAAAGCAGTTAACTGAAATAAGGGGTTTTGACCAAAGGAGTTCCAAGCCCAAAGCGAAAATTTGAAGGGCAAAAGGGGATGGTGGTTGTCACCTCAAAGTAGTTGCACTTTAGTTGGCTTTGTCTCCTTGTTCTCTTGGCTTTGTGTCTCCAAATAGAGACAAGGTAGGGCACCTGATGAACTGCTTCCTTCTTTCTAGAGGCGAGATAGAAATACCCTGTTGGGCATTTGTTCAAGCAAGGGCCCCAGCCAGCAGAAGACGACTGGAATTTAGTCATTTCCAACTGCAGCTGCTATGTTGAAGTATAAAGGCAGGGCTTCCAAAATTAGATTATTTAGAGTTCTGCAGTTTTCTATGTCTTTTTAAAGTAAATCATTCTAATTACTGTAATTTACTTGATGGTAAGTTTAGACTCGTTTTAAAGTTTTGGTTTCGTTCTGTAGGGATTGAGAGTATTTTTAAACTCTCCCTCTTTATCAGACAGCTCTTGTGCAGTAGTAGTTGCAGCCCTTGTGAAGGAGTCCTGAGACTGTAGCAAATGACACGGTTTTAGAACATTTCCGTGGCCGATAAGATAAAGGCAAGATTTGGGGCGTAATTTGTAGTTTTATGTATGAGTTAATAACCCAAAAGTAGAAGGGGCATGGAAAAAAAAGTTTCTTTTATTTTAGGAACAAACTGTGGCATTTTTTTGGTTTTGGTTTTGTTTTGTTTTTTAAAGTTATCATAACCCAAACTAGAAAGGAAGTTCACAGAAATAAATAAGCAATCTCTGCACTTACTTCACACTTCAACAAAAATAAGCAACTCATACACACTATTCTTTGCTTTGAAAAAAACAGTTATTTGATATGCTTGACAGATACTCAATGTTATATGAAGAACCATGCTTCCTTGCTAGGGAAGGAGGTAGATATTTACTGAACATAACGATTGCATGGTTACCTACATTCCTCTGTGTTATCTGGCAGGGGACACTTAAAATGAATTTATATGAAGTTTTGAAGTTAGATATTTATGCTGGTGCATAAATGGCTTTACACTCTTTATTTTATTAATTTATTTTATTTATTTTATTAAAGTGGCTTTACACTCTTTATTTTATTTTACTGCATTAAGTTGTTATGTTTAGGCACAGTACTTATCTCAGTATTCCTATTTCCCATTTTATGTTCTCTGCAGTGTATGCTAAGAAAAATTAATAATTATTTTAACCTTGCTGGTGCTTACCTACGACTAATTAATTGCAGGTAGTATACAATGGAAAAGATTTGAATCATCCTTTTGGCCTATCACATCACGGAAATTATATTTACTGGACAGATTATATGAATGGGTCAATTTTCCAGTTGGATCTGGTTACAAGGAATGTGACACTGTTAAGAAGTGAGAGACCACCTTTGTTTGGACTCCAGATTTATGATCCACGTAAACAGCAAGGTATTTATAACATACAGTTTCTCCAAAGGTCTGTAATAAAAGGGTATTTTCCTTTGCCGTCTCCTGGTACTTTGAGGTGACTAGATGAACAATAGAAAAAAGGCTATGACTTGTGGTATGAGAAAGATACTTTCCATCGTTTCAATCCATTGATGTCGAAATTGATCATCTCATACTACTAAAAAGTGAATCAGAGTATTATACCTGTCTGAATTTCTTCTGTGCACTTACACTGCCTTTAGTGTGTGTCAGAGAAATTGTGAAAGTATAAAAAAGAACAGATAACATATACACATTGCCTCATAGACGTAAAATAAATTATTGTGTTTATCTTTTCTTAAATAAGATCATAGATCCTGTCTGTCTTTTCCTTTTTGTAATGTTGGTCTACATCAGCACCATATGACTTAGTCTCCTGCAAGTGCACGGTGCTGTTACACAGACCCAGAGTAAGGGGCCTTTGAGAGTAGTGGAAAAATCCATAGTTGTTGCTATTTGATGTAAGTAGAGAAATGAGATAAAGACCATAGGTTTGCATGCATGGAATTTAGAAAATGCAATTGCTACCATGCAGGTAAATTTACAAATGTATTTTACTGAAGAAAACTTTGGAGTCTGTATACTGCATATAGCGTTCAGTTGAGTTGTTGAATATTTGCTCTCTTAATGAAAACGTATTTCTGGTTAATGTCTGGTTAGTGCTTGCTACCAAACATAACAGGAATTAGTGTAAACAAAATACTGTTTAAAAGATGGACATATTAAATATTAATGTCTATAGATCATATTTTTTGACATGTAGAACATTTCCAGTTCAACAGTTCCTGTAGAAAGCTGGAGACACTAAGGTGTTGGCAGTCCTGCTACTTTTGATTCTGTACGTGAACGAGAAAAGAAACAAAATGTAAATTTCACCATTTATCCAAATGCTACTTAGCACAGATACAATGTTTAAATACACTTGTTAAAACAGTGATTTTTTTTTTTTTTTTAAGAGTTTACAGGACCTATTACACATACTTTGTCCCTGTGCATAAAGCCCAATTTTATTTTCACAGTATCACGACCTTCAGATCTGGATGTGGGTACAGTGTCTTGTTCATGTCTATTAGCACTTGAAAGATTTGACTGTGTCTCTGTCATTTGTAGTCAATGAATCGCTTGGAGAGCAACTGGTAAAACTAGTACAGAATAGGTAGGATCAAAACACTAGAAAACAGATTTAGGACTCAGAGAGAAAATATTTAGTCTTTATATTTGTTATAGACATATATCTATATGCCAAATATATACATTTCTCTGTGTGCATACAAAAATTATACCCCTATATGTGAAAATAAAGTCTAGTGAATATTTTCCCTATGTATACTGCCTAAATATTTTTGCATAGGTTTATTTCAGAGGTTTTACATACCACACATACTAAATATTTTTGTATTGATTTTCTTCTGTCTAGTCTAACCATTTTTTTATCCAACCAGCAAAAAAAACAACTGGTGATTTACAAAGGGAAAAAACAGTTTAGTTTTCAAAGTGATGCTAAAGTATAAAATGGGAAGTGCATATGTGTATAGGCAAAATACTTGGCATGTAATATCTGCATGTATAGGATTGTTTAATTTTATGTTTCATTTTAAAATTTACTGTATTTGAACAGTTAGGTATATAGTTAATATTCTTTGGAGAAGACAAGTACTTCTTCTCTATCTAAAAGAATGCCTTCCAGTTTGTTTTTGCTTGGGAAAACCACTTTTTACAATGTTTCACAGAATCACAGAATCACAGAATGGTCAGGGTTGGAAGGGACCTCTGGAGATCATCTAGTCCACCCCCCCCCCCGCCAGAGCAGGGTCACCTACAACAGGTTGCACAGGACGGCGTCCAGGCTGGTTTTCAATGTCTCCAGAGGTGGAGACTCCACAACCTCTCTGGGCAGCCTGTGCCA
>NW_009650060.1:2402792-2445826 GCF_000708025.1 Charadrius vociferus
TGGCCACACTCTTCTTGATGCACCCCAGAATGCCATTTGCCTTCTTGGCCGCCGGGGCACATTGCTGGCTCATGGCCATCCTGTTGTCCACCAGGACTCCCAGGTCCCTCTCCACAGAGCTGCTCTCCAGGAGGTCAGCCCCCAACCTGTACTGGTGCATGGGGTTATTCCTCCCCAGATGCAGCACCCTACACTTACCCTTGTTGAATTTCATAAGGTTTCTCTCTGCCCAACTCTCCAGCCTGTCCAGGTCACGCTGTATGGCAGCACAGCCTTCTGGCGTGTCAGCCACTCCTCCCAGTTTTGTGTCATCAGCAAACTTGCTGATGGTACACTCTATCCCTTCATCCAGATCATCGATGAATATATTGAACAGGACTGGACCCAGTACTGACCCCTGAGGGACACCACTTGTTACTGACCTCCAACTAGACTCTGCACCACTAACCACAACCCTCTGAGCTGTCAGCCAGTTCTCAATCCACCTCACTGTCCATTCATCTAACCCACACTTCCTAAACTTGCCTGTGAGGATGATGTGGGAGACAGTGTCGAAAGCCTTGCCAAAGTCAGGGTAGACAACATCCACTGCCCTCCCCTCATCCACCCATCTAGTCACTTCATCATTCACTTAACCATCTGAGGCCCTACTGAAAATCTTAGTGATTTTCTTTACCACAGCTTAATGTGAAGTCTTCCCTTTCCTGCTGTAATGTTTTTAGATGTCCTGCTAGGCTTTTTTAGGGGAAGCCGTTGAGATTAATACTTGATTACGGAGAGCTGAGGTGCAGACAGCCAACTTGTAATTGGTTTTATAAGTATGGAGGCAATGCTGCAAGTTTCTCCTTTCTGATATTGTAACATCTACATTTTCAATACCTAAATGAAACTGTAGTATGAGTAGTACTGTGCTACGTCAAGGTCACTGTAACAGTTCGTCTCCTATCACAGAGGCTTTTCAGGGACTCTCTCTTATTTCCAGTGTAATGTAAAAACATGGTGTGTTTGGGGTTTTTTTTTAAGGGCAAAATATGCCCGCAAATCTACTATCAAGTTGGCCAAATTTCAGAATACTTTGAACTGTGTCTGCTAAGAGAGGATGTGGTGATTGCTGTAAATACTCAGTACTTCTGCTGCTTTAGCTGGTACTCAGAAAGTTTCTTTGTTTTTAGGAAAAAAGGGAAATTTAAAAAAGAATGCAGTTGCTATTAGCTTCAAAATATGCTAACACCAGAGACACAGACTAAAATATTTCCTCTTGGACATTTTTAGCTGAATGAGCTTAAATCTTGAGAAAGAGGATTTGGCTCATTAATGCATTCTTTGTTTGAAATTGCGATTGGAATTTTGTAAGCTAACTGCAGCCTTTAGGATCTTCCACTTTTGTCATGCTCAGCGAGGTTGATCTTGCATTGTTCCCAAAGGGGCATAAGCATTTATTTTAAAGAAAATGGAGCTTTTTTTTTTCCTTTTTTGCCTTTTTTTTTTTTTTTTATTGGTGTGTTTCTCCTAAAAGAGCAAGATCAAGGCTGAAACATGTGGTACAGAGAAAACCATAGTACTTCATTTTATGGTATGAGTTATATTTTATAGCTTATGAGTGCGTACCTTAGAAAATATTTGGCTCTGATATTTTGAGGTTACTGTTTTGATGCTGCTGTTATTGTCACTGTCTACACAAGCAGAAACCATGTCAATTTGTTTTGGCATATTTGAATTGAGACTGGCATTTTTATTAGGCGGCCTTTTACAGAATACTTGACTGTGCCAATCCTGTTTTCCTTCATACTATGGGTAGTGACATTAAGCTGCTTTTGGTATCTCCTTAAGAAGAGGTGTTTTTCACTGTCTTTGTATCTCATGAGGCATGATTCTCTTGCAGAGGAATGTGGGTTTTTTTCTTGCGTTCAGAGATTAGAATTCATCTTACTTTCTTGGGCATAGTCTTTGCATCTCTATGAATCAGGAACACCTTAAAAAATGGGGAGGTGGCAGGAAGCATAGTAATCATATGAGTTGGTTTTACAGTCAGCATGTGAACCTGCCAAGGCCTGCGGGTATTTCCACTGCTATGAAAGGGGAGATTGCTATTGATATGTAACTAATTCTTGTGTAAGTCCATATACAGCAGTTAAAATAGCCTTTTTGGAAAGCAGTTGATCTTTTAACTTCTCAGATTGCAAGGAAGAGCTGCTTGAGCCCCACACTGCTGATCTTCATATGTGTAGTATGATCCTAAAAGTAGACTTACACAGCTTTAGCAGTACTTGAGGTTGGGTTTATGGGAAGGTAGAAACATAAATGAATATTCATGAAAACACAGAAGTACAATGATTACTAAGCATCAATAAATACTTCAGTATATCTTTTAAATGAGAAGATTAAGCAGATATATATGGTTGCCATAATGTGGTGGGGTTTTTTCTCAGAACAATGACTGAGATGCAAGTATGTTGTTGTTTTAGCTCTGGCCTAATTTTTTAGCAAATTAAAATTGAATCAGCCTAATTTAATCATATGCAAGTAACAGGGCAGCAGCTGTTTTAAAAGCTGGCAAAATATGAAAAATATGATAATAAGTTTGAAATTAGTTTTTAAATTTTGGGAATATTTTATGAACGCCCGTATAAAATAGCTGTTATGAACAGCAGTTGAGAAAATTTGAAGAGACTTAACCTGATTGTTGTACTGCATTTCAGGAGACATTTTAGCCTAGGAGTCTCTTCAGCGAGACTGGTGGGACGGAAGGTCTCATTGCACCTTCAAGTTTAGGACTTCCATAAAGCTCACTTTATAAACCTTTTTATCTAGGATCTTGTTGCCTTAACTCTTGGTACTTGTATTTTCATTGTCATCATCCTCTCTTTTATCACTTACTTAGCACGTAATCTACTGCGCTGTAGTTTGTCATCACAATTATGAGGTTAAGTAGGAACTTTTCATCTTCAAGACAGACCAGTTGACTTTGATCTAGTGTTTTAATTTTGATTTTCTTTATTTTAAGCTTGCATTGGGCTTTAGAATCATCGTGGGTTTTCAAAGTGTTTTCTATATTTGTCTTAAATAGTCTTTTTTTTCCTACAGCCTTATTCTTTTGTAGTGATCTGGCAAATTCATGTATATTCTTTAATTAAATCACTGCAAATTTCCTTGACTTGTGTTCTATAATTTTGGATTCACTTTTGAAGATTATATTTTGGTTTGTTTGTTTTGGCAGCTTCTTATATCTTCTTAAATGTTTGTTTTACTGACATTCTTTGATTTGTATAATGGGTGGCCCTGTAAAGATGTACAAAGCTTCAAGGCTACTTTTTCTGAGGCGGTGTTGTACCTGAGGTTTTCCAAGATTTAAATGCAAATACATCTCTTACTCTTACTTGTTTTTCATATTTGGGGTTTGGTGAGGATAGGCGTAGTAATGGAGACGATTTTTGTACAAAGTTTTAGGTCATAGTCTAAAACATGAAGTCAAGATCCAATGAAGTATTTTAAGTACGCAGTCCAAGTTCGAAATGCTCTATCTAAAATTGTGATCCAGCCCTCACACTTCATAGAGACTTGCAGTTTTCCCTGTTTCTACATCCATGTTCTTGCCATCTCCCTCACACCCTGCCCAATGAAATTACAATGACCACAGTTGCTTCCCACAGCATTCTGCATTAATTCCTTTACAGAAATTTATTTGAAAGTGCAGTGGGATATTAATGGACTGTAGACACATCGGCTCCTAAAAAGTGATGTATGGTAGGTCAGAAAAAAGTCTACAAATAGACTGTTATGAAATGTTCAAGGTCTGTATTATAAGACCTGTTGAGGCACATCTTAAAATTTGAAAATTTTCAAAATCTTAAATTATTTGCTGGCTATATAAAATAAATGTGCATATATAGAATAAATGATAATTTTAAAATGTTTCACTACACATGCAGCTATGGCTCTGACAGGGCAGTTTAATACGCTTGTCTGCAGCTACCTCTGTGAGAACTTAATATTACATTTTCTGTTAAAAGAGAATAGGTGGTGCTTTAAGGAGAGGGAATTGTGTGTAGTCTATTTAAACCCGGGAAGTTGATGAATGCTTTGTACACCTAAAAATGAGGAGCAGAGGAAGAAACACCTTCCTTTTACTAGGACAGGAAGATGAAAAAAAGTAGTTTTAATTTAAAGTTTTGGCAGACATGAAGGTTTATAGCTTGCCAGTTTGTAGTCAGGTATCATCAACACTTGAAATTAACAGAGCTTTGATCATGAGAATCTGAATGTCCTCAGCATTTCGTATCAAAGCAATTTGGTCGTGACCAAAGTGACACAAACAGAAATCATAACATTTGCTTCAGTGGGCTTTGGTTTTAAGTCTGCTTGCCCTAAGGAATGAGGTAGTGAGGATGCAGCAGTCCTTGGTAGATGATTAAAACACCTGACAGCTGTCAGTATCTTCATGTGAACAGCCAGCGTACAGCTTTTGGGAAGAAACAGTAACAGAGAAAAAGAAGGCAGAGAAATAGCAGATGTGTTGAGAAAAGAGTAGTGGAATATCCTCCTTGTATTCTCTCTGCCATAGATATCATTATACTTTTAATTTCTGTTTCCTTTCTCTTTTTTCTTAGCATGCATTTGTAGTCACATTGTTTTAGCATGTGCAAATGGCAATATACTTCAGAACATTCCTTTATATACCATTTCTTAAAACTACTATGTACATGTAGCTGTGTCATATTAAATATGTTGTAATATTTGTTCCCCTCATAAAAAAAAGTGAGTTAGAATGCTGTGAGCTGATGGTGTAGTTGTTTTTTTCTATTCTTACAGGTTATTGCAACCTGTAACTAAAATTGTTTAAATATTATAACCTGTAGTAACCAAACTATGAGAATAATGAATCCCTAAAACAAGAGGAAAATAATTGTAAACAATTCTTCATGTGCATACGTTCTAAAAAAACACCATCTTTTAGTTCTAGCATGGCTAGTTTTAAAGTTGTGTTTTTATTTTCACAGGTGATAATGCATGTCGTGTTAATAATGGAGGCTGCAGCACTCTTTGTTTAGCCATTCCTGGAGGCAGAGTTTGTGCCTGTGCTGATAATCAGCTTTTGGAGGAAAATAGTACAACCTGCATGGGTAAGTTTTTTAAAGAATATGTGAGTTGATACTACTGTTAAGGCATCAAGTCAAACCTGAAAATAAACTGAGGAAGTGTGGTCTCCTAGAGTCTTTTTGCGGTTCTGTAATACAAAGAAATACTCCTCGAATAAAGATTCTAATTGAAGACAGTTTATTAAATATGAAGATTTTTTTCAAAAAATACAAAATAGTAAGTACACAATATTTGAGGATAAAATGCGTTGGAAAATATTTCAGTATGTCTGATACAATAAAGCACTTAAATATTTCACTGACCTCTTTTAAAGAATATCCGAAATACCAGAAAATGTTGTGATTAAATCTATATAAACTGGTTTCAGATTATTATATGGACTAAGTATCTTAAATTGAAATCTGGCATAGGAAATGTTCACGCTGAAACTGTTCATAAAATATGTCAAGCAGATATATTTGTGTATAATTGGTTCTGACACAGACTATGCAAATTTCGATGTCTTTTTCTTGCATCTCTTCCTTGGATTCCTTCATTGAAATACCAATTAAAAGAAAAAGTGTTAATCATAAAATGTGGGATGCTCAGTTAGAAAGAATTATACAGATAATACAGGTATTTTTTAAAAGTCTAGACTCCATATTTTTAACTTACTCAAAATTTTCTTTTTTTTTTTTTTTTTTTAAATCTCATTGATCTATTTCTTGAAGTGTAGTGTGTAAAACTCTACAGAGGTCTCCAGCAATAAGCCTAGTAGAGATGAGTAAAGTATAAGGATTATTGCATAACATGATGAACATTACTGAGCTTGCAATTACCTTGAATTTGACCCAAATGCATGGCTGGCAGAGCCATCACTGTTGCTAAAGAAAACTATTTTTCTTTTTAGCAGAAAATACTGGAAGGTGGACTTCTCACTGGTAAGATGGAATGTGAGCATTAGGAAGAGAGGTTAGACACTTTCAAATCTGAATGAAGCAGGTTTCCTGCTTTTTGCCCAACACACTTCATTGCCCAGCTCTTTCCAAGGACTTTGATGTTCCTCATAGGGTCACAGAGTGATTTGTGGTATTTACACATTAAGGATTCTGAACCTTATGTTGAGAAATGTATCCGTGTGGATTTATCAATAAGCTTGTAGCTTGCTACTTAATTCTACCTCAGCAGAATTTTATCCTTTCTTCTTTGCCGAGTCTGTACCAGTGCATAATGCAGGTGTTTGAGTTGTTGCTTGGATACAAGAATCAGCTTTTCAGTAATCATTTTCTAGCTCTTTAACATGCACCAGAATTTGGTCTGTGTCTGTAAGAATATTTTCTTTTCACTGTTGATGAGGCATTGCAATATTATAAACTGATATTTTTGCACTATCATCTAACCACCAATTTAAAAAACAGTTTGAGTGCCATTCCGTTCTGAGTTCTTCCATTTATTAAAAATGTATTACCTCAACCATACACTCAGATATGCATGCTGCTACAGGCTTCAGGTGGAATTACCTCAAATATGCAAAGTTTACTAAAAATGTTCTGAAGAGTGATAACAAGAATTTATATCTATTTATGTGGAGGTAATATTGCATTCTGTATGTATCAAGCTGATAAAATAGATGTGCTTCTTGGCTATTTTTCCTAGTTAAACATGGAGAAGTGCTACCGCAGTTGTGCAAAGCTGAACAGTTTCAGTGTAACAATAAGCGCTGTATCCAGGATCGCTGGCGCTGTGATGGGGATGATGACTGTCTGGATGGCAGTGACGAGCATTCTGAAATTTGCTGTATGTATGCTTTTACATTTTAAGCCACAATTCACACTTTATTTTAAAAATGGGAAACAAAGTAATGTAAGTCTGAGGGGAGTCAAAGAAAAGTGATAATCCCCGAGTCATTCATATAAATCTTTCATTTTCTTCTTTTCCTGCACATAATAATAATAGTTCTTTCAAATGACACTCGTACTCATTTCCTAGCATAGTACAAGAGCAGTCATCTTTTGTTTTTTCCATTATCACTTCTGATTCTTTAAATGTTGGTATCTTTTGCTTTGTTTCCCACTCTTGCACTTTTTTATATGGATCACAGGCTAATTCAGGTTGGAAGGGGCCTCAGAATATCTCTAGTCCAACCTTCATAAAGCAGGGCCAGCCTTCCCTCAAGCGGGAGGAAAGTGATGGAGCAATTAGTCCTGGAAGCATTTCCAAAGACACGAAGGACAAGAGAGTGATTTGGAGTAGTCAGCATGGATTTATGAAGGGGAAGTCATGCTTAGCCAACCTCATAGCCTTCTACAATGATATGACTAGCTTGGAAGAGAGGGAAAAGAAGTGGATATAGTTTATTGCAACTTTAGTCAGGCTTTTGACACTATCTGCCATAATGTCCTCATAAACAAGCTGACAAAGGATGGGTTAGGTAAGTGGGCAGTGTGGTGGATTGGAAACTATCTAAATAGCCAGACCTTGGGGCTTGTGGTCAGTGGCACAACTGGAGCTGCCACCAGCAACGTTCCCCAGGGTTTATACCGGGGCCAGTAATCTCTTCATTAATGACTTGAACAGAGTGCAAACTTAGGCAGTTTATGGATGATACCAAGCTGGGAGGAGTGGCTCATGCACCAGATGAGTGTGTTGCCATTCAGAGGAGCCTTGACAGGCTGGAAAATTGGATGGAGAGGAGTATGGTGAAATTCAGCAAGCAGAAATGCTTCTAGGGAGGAATAACTCCAGGCATCAGTACATGCTGGATGTCACCCAGCTAGAAAGCAGCTTTGCAGACAAGGACCTTGGAGTCCTGGTGGGCCACAAGCTGGCCACTAGCCAGCAATGCACCTCATGGCAAAGAGGGCTGCTTTAGGAAGAGCAACCCCAGCAGGTTGAGGGAGGTGATCCTTCCCCTCTACTCAGCCCTGATGAGGTCATATCTGGAGATCTGTGTCAAGTTCTGAGTCCAGAAAAGGACCACTAAGATAATTAAGGGACTGGCACATCTGTCTCAGATGTTGTGAGAGCTGGGATTGTTCAGTCTGCAGGGAGTAGAAGGCTCTGGAGGGATCTTACCAGTGTTTATAAATACATGATGGGAGGCAATAAACAGGGAGTCAGGCTCTTCTCGCTAACAGGACAAAAGGTAATGGGCACGAATTTCAGCATGAAATTTTATCTGAACACAAGAACTCACTTTTTCACTGTGAGCATAGTCAAACACTAGAATAGATTGCCCAGAGAGGTTGTGGAGTTTCTATCTATAGAGATACTTGAAACTCATATGAACATGGTCCTGGGAAACCTGCTGTAGTTGGTCCTGCTTGAGCAGGGGATTAGAGTAGGTGATCTCAACAGGTTCCTTCCAACCTTAAACATTTCTGTGATTCTGCAATGTATTTCTTAAAAGAAAAATGCCACAAAAAAACCACCAAAAACCCCAAACCAAACCCAACAACAACAACCAGCCCCCCACACCCCCACACCCCCTCCAGTTTTAAATTAGATGCACTTTAAAAATACAGTTTTACTAGAACTGGGGTTTTTTGGCTGTAGAGAAGTCTTGATGTTGACATTAAAAAAAGAAAAGAAAACATGCCCATTATGTGTCTGTGTCATTCTTGGAAGATACTTAGATAGCCTGCTGTAAAATTAGAGTTGCAGCAGTGAAAATTCCTTTCCTTACTCAGTTTGTCACAATGCTTCCTATTTCTATCATTAGATCATTTCTGTAAACCAAATCTGCTTTAGTGAAATGAAAATACATTTTTCCCTATCAGTTGTAGACATGAGGAACTGATACATTCCTCTTCTGAGCAGCATTGTTCTATGTGTCTCTTATCATAGTCTCTCATTATCTCTTTGAGATGAAACAACTCTAATCTGTTCTCTTTTTTTCCAGTAGATTATGGGGTTTTTAGATTTCATTGCTCTTTTCTGAACTTTGCCAAGTGATCCCTGGGGTTAGATGTTCAAAACTGGACATAGCTACCTCTTCTGAGGCCTTTGTGAAGCTGAGAGAATGTGTTTGTGAGGGTTGATAGTCCTGCTTATACATCTCTGGGTAAATCTTGCCTGTGTCACACTGGCCTGATGTTGCTGATACATACAGAGCTCGTGATCCTCTGTAATGCCTACGTCTTTTTCTGTATGGCTGTTACACAGCCAGTTTTAATTTTTTTCCTGCATTTTGGTATATATTTGATATCTGATGTATTTTGATAGCTCCATATAGTAGTCATTACAGATTTCAGTCCTAATTCTTTTCAAAATATTTTTCCAGTTCTGAATTCTAGTGCTTACTCATATTTTATTTGAATACCAGGGATTCTTACACTTAAATAAGAAGCTCAACTAATAAAGACAGTCAGATAGAAAATCTTTTGGCAGAGTTGACTTGATTCTCATTTAAATTAGTGTAATTTAGACCAATTCATTGATCAAAGCTTGTAATTCTCAAAGGATTTATACAGATATAAATGAAATCATAATCTGGTCCCAAATCTGCATGTGATATATAGTTTAAGTGGCCAGTATGATAACAGTAATCTCTTTTCAGCAGTTGCTATAGTAACTTCAATAGTTCTTTTTGAGTTAGTCTGAAATATTTGCAATCATGAATAGAATACACACACATTAGTAAATACATATGAGCAAAAACTTAACTGCTATTTAAAACAATATCTATGTCTAGTATTGAAGTCAGATTTTTTTAAAAAAAGTCTTCCATTTTTAATTTTATTACATGGATGATAACTGTTTTGTTCTCCAGTCACATTTCAAATTAGGTTGCTTCATAACTATTATGAGACTTGGAATGCCTTTCTGCTCAGATTATTAATTAATCTTTACTTCCACTCTTCTTGCACCCTCCACACAAAGCACTCATGAAGGGTTCATATGCTATTGATATGACACTCGCTCTGTGTTGTTTTCAATAGGAAGAATAGGTAGAAAGGTCAAAGATAAAAGCTACCGAAATGTCAAGGATAAGCCTGCAAGACGTCCTTTCATTTTAAATACCGTTTGTTTCCAGATATGTGTTAAACTTTAAAAAAGAGCCTGTGGATGGCTGAGTAGGTAGAAAATAGCTTGAGATTATTTTTAAGCCAGCATTTAAAACTGTGAATGGTTTACTGTTCTTGGGTAGATCAAGATTAGAAAGATCTGCTAATAATAGATCCT
Source organism: Charadrius vociferus (assembly GCF_000708025.1). Lineage (NCBI taxonomy): Eukaryota > Metazoa > Chordata > Aves > Charadriiformes > Charadriidae > Charadrius > Charadrius vociferus. The sequence continues at coordinate 2,413,053 of NW_009650060.1, forward strand.
GTTATTAGCATAAAAGAAGCAGAGCATATATACTTACTACAGCTGCAAGAGCAGGCCAAGAGCATTTACATAATTTCATCCTTCCCATGATACTTGGTAGCTAGCAAAAACAGTTTTGTGAGATACCTTGTTCACTCTTGAATACCATATTTTTTTGTCAGTTTTACACTGTGTTGCATATTTCACTTTTTGACATCTACAATTTCATGGTAAGTAAACAGCAGATCTGTATGTGGCCATTGACAGTAATGTGCATCATTTTAGAAGCATTTTATAACCTGCCCAAACCCCTGCTCGCTGTGGTATAATATTTTGGATATGCACTTAGCAACTTGCCTCTGTTCCCTTTGGTGTTTGGTTTTGTTTATATGTACTTCAGTTTGCAAACCTCATCACATTGATAAAATGCGATTGAGGATATTTTTCTTTAAGGAAATAGCAACATTGTAAAATGCTGCTACCTTTTATCACTTAATAGAAAAGGTTCTCCATATTGACACTATTATGATAGGAGATTCTTTGCTATGTATTGTTTAATTTATGATGAAAGTACGGCAATATTTTTTAATTGACTGGTTTGCTGAACAATTTTTATATCATGGTGATTATATATACAAAATAACCATACTAACGGCATCACCAGGAATACCATTTAATATATTATTTTCAGCTGTTTTTCTCTGATTATCTTCTTAGGAAAAACCTCTCTTTTTTTTCTCCCCAGTCAATCATAGTTGTCCTGATGATCAGTTTAAGTGCCAAAATAATCGCTGCATACCCAAGAGGTGGCTTTGTGATGGAGCTAATGATTGTGGTAATAATGAAGATGAATCAAATACAACCTGTGCAGGTAAAAATTTTACTCGGTTGCACATACAAGTTCTCTAATTCCAGTTCTATAAACAGTTCAAGACTGCTCTGAACTGAGCTGAACCAGTGTGCTACTAGTAATCTGATTATTGCCATTTTAAATTAATTCAGATTTTGATGCCACTAAGGCTGGAATATAAATTATATTTTACTTAATCTTGGTGCTTGTCTGTGCTTTCCAAAGTAATTCAGCACTTAATCTATCCTTATGGGTTGACTGTCAAAGTACTGCTTAGGTACAAACTTGTCCCTGCTAAATCTTTTTTGGCAGTTAGAATTTTGTTTGTTAACATGCTGTGATGAGTGCCATGTCACTAGTAAATTTTATTTTATGCTGACAAAAGCATAATTAGCTATTCAATTTCCCCTCGGTAGCTTGAAATTGTTTTCATTTGTAAGTTATTAACTGTGTAGTAGATTTTTTAGGAAATACCAAAGTGAAGATTGTTTACTTATTCCACTGCAATAAATCATGGAGTTCCAAGTCTGTCCTTTGCTTGTGTGGAAGTGATGTTTAGTACTGATCGGCAGAGTACACTAAACAGTCGTTAAATATCTGATGGACAAAATATCAAGACATCAATAAGCTGATGACTGTTTTAAACTGAAATGTAGTGACAGACAGCATACATTGTGTATTAAAATATTCCCTGAACTAATTTCCCTTGATTTAAATTTTCGTATGTGTAATAACCTGTTCACTTTGTTACTTGTGTGGTTTGGCTAAAAGCCCCCTAGTGCAAATGCAGACCTATAGTGTCCATATCACCTCTAAGGTACTATTGTGGATTGTAATACATCTTGATATTCTTTGATACCCAACGTTTTGCTTGTAGGATAGGAGTCAGATTTAAAGAAAATATTTTGCATCCCTGTGTCTGTTGGCTGTGGGTTGAATTTTGTATTCTTGTTTTTCCTTTTGTTCCTGCAGTGGCAAACACCATTCGTTAAAAAAAAAAAAAAAAAACACTTCTTTGAAATAGTTTAAACTTCTATTCTTCTATTGTATATTGGGCTATTTCTATGAAGAAAAAGGGAAATGGTAATTGCAAATAGCAAATGAAGGAATATTCTTTTGATTATTGGGGTTTCTGATGTCTCAGTCATTTTTTTTAAAGTGTGGAATTGCATATAGATGAACTCCAAAAGCTTAAATTTGGAATTAAAATGTGTGTCACTCACTAGCATTGTAGTTATGGGTTCACATTTTGAATAAACAAAATTATAAGTAATGTCAGTTTTCTTTGTTAGATTTTTATTGAAGTTTTACTGTTTATAAGCTCTCAAAGTAATTTATTTAGTTACATAGCATGATTTCTTTTAGCAATCCTTATTTCTTCAGAAGAAAGACATACATCATTTCCTTTAATGGATCATTACAGTTGCATATTTACAAAGGCAAAGATTCTGAGAACAGTGAGGTCAGGCACATCACCCACATGCCATTTTTCTGTGTAAACATGAATCTCACTAGATCGTTGTTTGTTAGGAAATACAGTTTGTTAATGTTCCAATTGTAAGTTAGACACTTTTAAGCCTTGATTTTTGTTTATTTCAACACTAGTACTAATGTTATTTTATCAAACATTAATGCTCTTCTGCCACCTAGTTATGTATAATTCCATATCAAACTTCATATTCTCATATGTTGAAGAAACCACTAGGAATTCTACATAGCAGAGGTAGAACACAGTCCTGCAGGAGACCTCAATTTTCTCTGAAATCAAAGCAGGTGAGTGATGTTTAGTCAGATCAGGTAAAATGAGCAGCAGGCCAGGAGATGCCCTCCAGACTTGAAACTTCTGCATACAGACATGCACCAAGAGACCTAATAGATTTAGTCCATTTCCCTTGCATTTTTGGAGTGTTTTGTCTTGACAGCAAGAACGTGTCAGGTTGACCAATTTTCTTGTGGGAACGGACGGTGTATTCCAACATCATGGCTATGTGACAGGGAGGATGACTGTGGAGATGAAACCGATGAAATGACATCCTGTGGTAAGTAAAATTTCTTTTGGGGAAAAAAAGTAAAATTATTCTATATGAAGTGATGAGGATCTCTTTTCGCATGAACTTATGGATAGAAGAAGTATGAGGGGCATTTTTATATGAACGGATAATACTATTTCTGAAATTGCAAATACAATTTATTTGATTAATAGATAAACCTAAAGTAAAGGCTGCATTTTCTATTAATGAGTTTTTAACTACAATGCCAAATATGTAGATAAGTCAACACTTTTCTAATTTACAGCCCGTTATCAAATATTGTCACCTTCAGAAACTGATATTTATCTCGGCCACATACCTCTTCACATGGGCCCTTCAGTATATTCTAGATGTCAAGAAAATCAGACTGTTTCAAGTCTGAACGGAAGGATGTTTTGATGTTGTATTTTGCAGAAAAAATTAGTCATTCGTGGTTGTATCATGAGAGAGTATCAGCAACTCTGCTGACCGCTGCTTTACTGAGATATGGCAGAGAGGTGTGCTTGTTCTCATCAGGTGCTTCCAAACAATTAAGGTTTTTATAAGTTAGCATGACTGCCCTCATCTGTTTGGTAGATCACAGGTAACGGCTGTGAGTCTGAGAGCAAAAGGGTCAACGAGCTGTCTGCAAAATATTGTATCAGGGTCTTCGCTGTTTACAAAGTCATATTTGTGATATTTGAATTACCAATGTGAATTAGTAAGTATGTTTCAATATAGTAGGATATGTTTCTGAAATTAATTATTAAGACTTTTCAAGAAAGAATGCTGACTGGTTATTTTAGTAGCATTGGCCATGTAAACATGAAGTGACCAGTTGTGCACAAAAACATTAAAATCTGAAGTGTACCTGTTAGGATACTTAGTAGTTGGACCTGTATTTTTCTCAGTTATAGCTGATGTTCTAGCTTGATTCACTGTTATAAAAATAAATTGTTTCTTAATCAAAATCAAACTATGAAAGCAATGTAGTTGATAAAACGTTACCTTTTTTTTTTTGCTTCTCTTAAACTACTTACCACTGTAAACCCTTTCAGTAAAGTTATTGGAGTTCTATTACTGATAACAGTTTTTCTGCAAAACTCAGTACCTATGAAGCACTTGCAGTGAAGAGTGAGGAAAAAATAGAAAGTAAATGCATAAATGATAAATGAAAGTCATAGGCTGACGCCATGATGCCCTGTCTTCCACAAACATAAATCTCCAGAACCTCAATTACCAGAGAATCCATGGAAGACAGCATGTAGGATCCAATCAGTAAATTAGGTTTAACTGTAATCTCTTAAATTTGTTTGATTTTTAATTATTCATGACCCATTAGTTCAGTTTACATTGTTACTTTTTAAGTCCATGTGTGAGTCTCAGAATCTCCTTCTTCTATAACTGCATTCAAGATTTCTCAAGATTTTTACAGGTAAATAGTTGTTATATTTCCTGGAATATTCACCTGCTTTCTCTTGCCTTATTTCTTATTACTTTCTTCCTTTTTCTACTTATAATAGTGACATAAACCAGAAAAAAAGAAAGCTCATTTTATGTTGACAGTAATTGATATCTGATCAGTTACTTCAAAATAGGTAACATTTAGTAAAATCAAAATAAAGTCATTATGTGAGTAAAAAGGAGAATCTTGTTAAGGCAGACTTCTAATTAGCATGTTTCAAATCAAGTTCTGTTGTGTACGGGGGGAAAGTAGGCGATCCCAGTGGACTCACTGTATTTTGCAATCTCTAGAATGATCACATTCTGTGTAGTGGTACATCATGGCCCTTGGTACTATAATAGTTTATCTGACTGGCTGCATCTTGTGTTCTTAGACACCTTATCAATATGCAGATGTTAATATCATCTTTGTAATTTCTTCCCATGTGTTTTGTTTGGTATCCTGTTGGCTGATCTGGAGTATTTCTTCCGATGATTTAATCAGCATTTATTTCACCTGCTGTTTTTTGCTTTGACCTAGCTTTACGTATGTTTCATGTTTCAGAATCTTGTTTATTTATCCTCGAGCACTGTGGTTGTGCAAATGTGTCAAATATTTCATTTTTCATTCTGCCTTATAATTTGATGGCTAATGGGCACGCTAATGGCATTCATTTAGCTATTCTATTTAGTGGTATATATTTTCTTCTATGAAACAGTTTAAAATTCTTCTTGTATTTGCAAGTTTTTATTAAAAGTAAAGTCATGGTTTGCTTTTTGTTACCATTACAAACCATTGATTTTTAACTGCACCAGTCTTGAGCTATGAATAACTTTTGGCTCCTATTGATTCAAGAATTTCAGCCTACTTATATTGGCATGTAGCTGGGGTGAGCAGGACTGGGAAGATGCCAGTATCACAATGCATATACTTTTTTCTTAAGATACAACCAGATTTACTAAGAAGCATGACATTTCTGAAGAAGATTTGAAAAGAGACCCTCCTTATTTTTCCACTGCTTTCCTGAAGGAAACAAGACTTGTGGTCAATTTTTTTGTGTCCATCTGTTTCTCAGTTCATTGTCGTACTATTTACACTCAGTAACAGAAGGATGAAAGAAGTCTGAAAAAAACCCAGAGCTTTTACAAGACAGCTGGATAGCAGAGAGAAACGAGTTTGGTGTCTACAGTGTGGAGAGACTTCACTATGAGCTCCAGGCACCTTTCTTGCTTTCTTTGTCCGCAGGGCAGGCACAGGGATGGCTGGGAGTCAGCAATAGGGTGTGCATCTCTTTGCTGTGAAACAGGAAAGGAAAGGAGTACTGGGAAGACCATAGGGGCAATGAATGGAAGTGTTGTGCCTGTCCTGTAGGATGTGAGAGGGAGCTGTGGGGGGTGGTGGAGGTTGGGACTACGAGAAGCAAACACTGGAGATACTGCAAAACATCTTTGTAAAGACTGTGAATCATGAGATGGGTGGTGGTGAGGGTAATCACAATTCATTTAAAATAGTTTCTGTCCCTCTATACAGGTCTTGGGTGGACAGATGAAAATAAATAAAAAAGTCATGAAGACATTCATGTATGGAAAAGGGGAAAATTGCATTTAATATACGAGTTAAATTTGTGGAAGAATTATTCAAGAGCTAAAGAGCCAAATTAAAAATTGCTTTTAGCTTTGCTTGAAGCACATAAGGCATATATTGTAGCTAAGTACCATTATAGTTGCACATCTCCGTTATTTGCCTCAGAACAGATTTTTGTTGTCACTGTAAGTGTTCCTGAGGAAAAACAGCTTGCTTTTTTTTTTTTTTAATTAAAAAAAAAAAAAACCAACCACCCTTTCTGGGAATAATTGACAAAGTGTTGTCATCAGTGTTAACTTTTCTTCCCACCCTTTTCTGTGTTGAAGCAAAAGAATAATCACTAGGTCATAGGATGTTCTTGGTGATCTCTAAATTTGATGCAGCTGGTTTGGTTTCATGCTTTGTGTGTGACTTCTTTTAAGCTAAAACTTTAAAAAAAAACCCCAAAAAACCCCAAAACCACTGTCCTGATCCAGTATCGGGAAGGTTTTGTTAAAAATAATCCCAAGGACGAGATTAAGACGCTAAAGTCGGTCAAATGTCATACAACCTTTTACTTAATACTTTTAACAAAGAATAAAGCGCAGAGGAAAGGTGAAGGGAAGGCAAAGGGAGGAAAAGAAAAGGGGGTAAAGGAAGAAAATAAGGAGGGAGAAAATAAGAGGGAGAAAGCTCGCTACTATCACTCTGAGTTCAACAGTTTTTCTGCAGATTCTGTTCGAAGTCTTCAATCATTACACGCTTCATGGAGTCTGGGGTCCGTGGGGGGGTGGCACACAGCAGGGAGGCAAGGAGGAACAAAAGAGGAGACGAAGCGGAGAAAAAAGGGGCGCCAAAAGGGGCGTGCTCCCTTTTTATAGGGACCTCGCTCATGCGCAGATCGACGGGAAGTACTGCTCTCCTGCAGGCCTCTTCCTGGCTCTTTTCGCGCCCTTGGTCCCTGCGCAGGCACATGAGGTTGTACCTTCCAAAACCGTGAAGAAGATGGTCCTCCCAGGAGATGGCGTCACAGTAGCAATGTCGAGACAAAATTGCATCTGGTATTGGTTCTCCACAACCACAAACCCAAAAACTTTTGAATTTACTTAAAAACATTTTCTGCACTAAAGATGGCAAGAGACAGAGACAGCAAACTCAAGTCAGAAATTCATTGACTATTTCAATTTTTGTCCTAAGGAGAAGTTTGTGGCATGTTTTAAAAGTTTAGAAAAACTTTTCAGTACTAATTATGGGGCCTAATTCTCAAAATCATTGTGAAGTTTAGCAAGTCTAGCTTTGTCATCTCAATTTTGACAACACTAGAACAACCCAACATAGCTCGAGCAACCTAATGAGGAACACACTTTGAAATTTGTTCTAATCTTCAGCACTTTTGATGTGGGTGATAGGATGATGCACCATTTTGGACGTTTCTTTTTGTTGCATGCAGGATGTACGGTGTAGGAACTTTCAACCCGAAATCCTTCAGTGAAGGACAAACGCCATTAAGTAGCAGTTCAGGCAGATTGTTCATATTGTCATCTTTGGTTTGCATTAGCTATCAGTTAGTGAGAGGTGTCTTATTCTCTTGATAGTCTGCATAGAGAATTTAGGCTCCTCCTTATTCCTTTTGAATCAGGTTAGACTTTCAGACTGTTTCCTACGATTTGGTAGGTTTTGTAAAGTAGATCTTTTCGTTTCGCAAACTGGATGGGTGCAAGCACTGTTTAACATGCTTGTGTATTCATACCACTTTCCTAGCTATGTCATTGGTTTTAGAAGAAAAAGAAGTCTGAGAAGATTCAAATTGTTCTATGCAAAAACATATTAGACAATTACAAAAACTAGCTCTGTGTAATATCAATGAGTCTCTATGAATAATATTGTCTCAGTTTTCTAGTACTTTTACTGGAATGCTTGGAGGAAATGATTGTAAATACTGACACTTACTTTGGATTTTATTATGTCAGTGTACAGTAACTTTATTTCTTGACTGTTCTTTTGCTTTGTACTTAACCTTCTCATTTTATAGTTGTCCATTTCCTGTCTTTTACTGTCAGTGTTATTGCAATGGGAGAACTTTCTCATATAAATAAACACGGTGAAAATATGGTTTGTATCAGTTGACAAGCTATAATGTATAGTCATAATATATAATATAGTCGGAAATATTAACATGCTTAGTGGCATACACAGCCATGGTCTGATGTGCATATAGGATCATGTTATAAGACACAGAATAATGCATTTCAGTGGTCCATGTTGAGGAAGGACAGGGTTTGGACTAGTGTTGACAGTTAAAAGACTTTTTATCCACTCTTTTTGGTGTCTCACCTTTTTTTCCTCTCCAGATGAAGTATCTGGCAGGTGCAAATGTTTGATACAATACACTTGTGTAATTTATGCATATAGGAAGGTGGGAGAATATTACTAAAGAGGTTATACATTAAATAGTTTTTATTTCTTTTTGGACACTTTCACAGAATTCCCAACGTGTGAGCCACTAACTCAATTTATATGCAAAAATGGAAGATGCATTAGCAGCAAATGGCTTTGTGATTCAGGCAAGTATCAAGTGTTCTATATCTGAAATGAATATAGAGGATATTACATAAATATTACTTTGATGCTCACTCTTTTCTTCTGAGCCTGATATTGCTAGTTTGGCTTGTAAGTGGTCAGAGAATAAAAATAGCATTTTTAAATTACTGACCTGACCTAGAGAGCAGCAGTAATAAGCTTCATATAAGGAATGATGCAGTGGATATGGTAATAGTTACACATAGTATATTCTGTAGAATGAAGTGTGATGTAAACTTGCAATATTGAAAGAAAAAAAAAAAAAAGCTAAGCTATTGCTTATGAAAATATTTTCTATTTTTAGAAAGCAAAATAGTTCCAGTAGCCAAAATATCTGATTTTTCTATTGTTTTGGGGCAAGTTCAAATTAATAAATAGCATCCCTCAAGAGCGAAGGCTAGGAAGACTTTACAATGTAGTTACGTCTTTTCTCTGAAAGAGTACATATTTGAATGACAGCTGTTCAAATAAATCTTCTGTCAGAGCTTGTGATATGGGAGTGATGTGATACCAGTCCTAATAACATTGGGTTGGTTCTTCATCCACGGTAACATTTGATATTACTATAATTTTATGAGGCTGACAGGAATTCATAGCTGTAAATGGACAGATTCCCCAAATTATCACAGTGTGCTTACTGAAATTCTGTGCAAGGAGTCCCTTTAGTTTTTGCCTGACGTATTTATCTTTTCCCTCCCTTGGTGATCACTATCAAATTATGGGAATTGCCTTAAGATTGTTGTAATGACTACAACATTAGAGTAATGAGAACCTACATTCCACCCTTATTTATATGCTGCCATCTTTCTCCACCTTGCACTGTTGCAAGTACATGGAAACCACATTTGAAAAGAAATTCTGACATCGGGTTTTCATTTGGGTTTATATGAAGCTCTTTGTTTGTATGCTTAACTGTCTAAGTTTACTTAATGAATCACTGAGAACAAAGTAAAACCACTGTGTTTAGAAGCCTGTGTAGTTACACACGACTAAAGAAATGAAGAAAATCTACAGCCTTCTCATGCTTACTGGTGTCTGTGATTGAATAAGTGTAATGGGTTAGGCTATCCAAAATGACACAGTCAAGTGCTGTTGGTAAATTAGAGTTAAGGAATTACTTGCATTAGAAATAATTTTTCCATATGCCTGTGGCAGTAAACATACTATTTTATTTATTGCACGTTATTTTTCTCTTGCCTTTCTGGACATATTTTTTTCTTCTCACATCTTTGATTCAGATTTTTTTACCTTTTAAAATAATAATAAAAAAAATGTTTGCAGATGACGACTGTGGTGATGGAAGCGATGAACTAGGCTGTATTCACTCGTGTTCTGCTGATCAGTTCAGATGTTATAATGGTAGATGTATCCCAAGTCATTGGGCATGTGATGGTGACAACGACTGTGGAGATTTCAGTGATGAAACCAAAACAAACTGCAGCAAGGAAGGTTAGCATTTTTTTTTCTTCACACATTTTAATACTTATAAACACAGAGAGTACTGCATTATACACAGAGAATAGTTTATTATAAGTACAGAGGACCCGTCTTCAGTCAACGGAAAAAGAGAAAACACTTTTAACCTTGGTAAAGGTTGGGATAGAAAATATGTCAAGTGTAATATGATAATTCAGAAGTGTAGCATAGAAGAAGAATGCATTTGAAAACAAACTGGGTATTATACTGAGATAAGTTTTGTAGTTTTATTTTACTGAATTATGCCAAACCTGATGTTTTTCCTTTTACAGAGATGCATGCTGCCTAGATAAAGAGGCAGTAAGCAGCATTTCTTAAGTTACCATTTATATTTTCTGGTTCTTTTTATACAGTAACACTCTCATTTCTGTGTGATCCAAGTTCTGTTTTGTTGTTTTGTTTTGTTTTTTTAAAAACAGTGTTACTGAAGCATAAAGATATTTTAACAAACTACAGTCCCATTTAAATGCAATACATTGTATTTATTTGGGTGAGGAGAGAAGGGGAGGATGCTTGTGGCAAAGGATAAAGAATAATCAGATAAGAATTTCTCATAGTGATTTTTCCACAACAAAGTAATTGTATACAGTCTTGTTGGTTTTCTCATGAGTTTATATCCTAGATGTAGCTGTGCAAACCTCATACAAATAGATGAATTAGGAGAATGCTGTGCATGAGTACTGTAAAGTCCTTATTTTTTTTCTATAATTACAAAATTTATTATTACTATTATTATTTAGTTGTATCAAAATAATTGATCTGGATCTAACCTACTTACTTTCCTTCCTGTTTGCATCCATTTCAGAGCTTAAAGTCCTGCTCTGCCTTCTTGTACAACACCATGTTATGTTGGGATTTACACCGATGTCTCTGGAATAACGCTGTTTTACATAGTTATTGTCAGTTCATGCATCTCCTGTGTTCTGCTCTGCTACATGATATACGCTTGGCCAGCAACTTGTCTGCGTTCTTTACGATAGAATGCAAGAATACAGATTATTTAGAAATAAAACAACAACAAGGCAACTTATAATAAAATAAACCATATATTTATAGACATTCCTATAAGAATTTATTCAAATAATGCTTTTTGGTACAAACAGGAATGTTTATCATTACTTTAAAGTACATGTTGTTATTGTTAGTATATTTTGAAATACTAGAAATACAGTTGTAATAGTTTGGGAAAAGGAGGGCAAGAATAAAATTGAAAAAGTTAGAAAATAGTTAGAGAAGTAAGTATGTGATGAATAATTAATATACCATAGTTACGTTTTGTAACATTCAAGACTGATTCCATAGCTGCACTGAACTGAAGTTGATTGCTGTGGAAGGCTACAACTAGTCTGCCAGTGCTGTAATAGCACAAGCCAGGCAGGTGCTGGGGCCAGAACTCTTGTGTCAGTAGAGCAAAGATGTGACTTTTCATGTTTTGTGACTTAGGAGGTGGATCTTCTTGGAAAAAAGAGGAGAATGAATGAGGAGGAGGGAATGTAGCTTGAAGGTGAGAGGCAGGGCTTGCGAAGCACCAGGGAAACTTCATCAGCCTTGGTCCTCCTTACATCTCCAAATTAATTCTTGTCTGAAAGCTGTGCTAAAAATAATGCATTGATATTTACCTTGAGCATGTAATGGAGGCGGCAGTGAACGGAGTGAGCAGGACAAGAAAGAGCTTGTGTGAAGCTTGTGTTGGAGCGATGACTTAGAGAGCATTAGTGGGTTTTGAGTGTTATACTTGGGGACTCTGATTTTGGCTTTGGTTAGGAAGGGGGATTGTAAGTCATTGTAGACTTGGCATGGAAAAAACTGACATGAGAAAATTCTTCTATGTAATTCTTATTTTTCTAAGAAACTCCCCCCCCTGGAAAATGCAATGGGAAGGAATTTCAGTGCAGTCCTGATGGGAATTGTGTTCCTGAGTTATGGCGCTGTGATGGAGAAAAGGACTGTGAAGATGGTAGTGATGAAAAAGGCTGTAATGGAACTATACGACTATGTGATGAGAAAACCAAGTTTTCCTGCAAAAGTACAGGTACATGCTTGCTGATATGTTTCGCTCTTATTTACTCAGTGTGTGTGCGTGTGTCCGTTTGTGTGATTTGAACATCTCTACTATTTGAATACTGCTTTTAATGTCTCATACTACTGAAGTGATGTTACTTATTGTACTTGAACCAGGAAAAGAATATTAATATACTTCTCCTAACCTGTTTTCTGATTTAAAATAAAAAATGGATGGATTTTGAGATTACTTAAAGCTGAAACTGTTCTGTATGACGTACATCAAACCAAATACTTAAATGAAGCATTTAATAGTACTTCAAAGTGCAAGTATTTTCTTCTGTTTTCCATCTTTGGCCCTACAAGTAAGTTGATTGAAATGGCATAAGGTAATTAACTAGAAGACTTCAAAGAATTAGAACTACAGCACTAGGAATTTAAACAACAATATGGGAAGAAAAATACATTCTTTGAGAATGTTTAAAATAAAATTTTGCTAAGTATATTTCATTAAAATGTGAAAAGAATGTGACAATCTTTACGTGAGGATATTTTGCAAAATAATATTTTCTTAAGGGACAGTCTAGCTAAGGAACAAATTAATATACGTCAGCAATGTATTAATCTTTTTTACAATTTCTTCAAAGCTTAATGAAATATTGGAGATAAAATAAACTCTAAAAGCAAAATTTAGTTCAGGATATAATAAGCAGTAATATTGCTGCCATTAGGCAACTATAATTATTACAGGAAAGAAGAACCCATTCTAATGACTGTGTCCGTAGCATTATCATGCTAAGCATGACAAAAGTTGCAGTCTAGTTATGTGAGCTCTGTCCAAAAGTATTTGTGAACGCCTATGGATACAGTAAGATACTTTATTCAAATCTACAGTGTGAACAGAGAGTTCATTTTTAATACGTAAACTAATTTACTATGTCTTAGAAATGCTTCAAGGTTTGCTACTACTTGGATTTTAAAGTTGCAGAAATCATAATGTCTGGATAAATAAAAATGAATACTGAATTTCATCTAAACAAAACATTTCCTTTGAGGTTCTTACAGTTTCCATAAAGGTGTATTGAACAAGTAGCTGTTAAATGAAATACCTTCAATAAGTAAAACGGGATTATTCACTTTTAATAGCATGGTCCCTTCCCTGAAATAGACTGACAGAAACCCTGATACAGGAAATACAATTCTGTACTGTATTTTTCCTAGTGCTTAAATGGAGAAAAGGTCTCAAACTATGCTGCCTCATTATGCACTTACCTGTGTTTACAGTCGTGCATAAGGAGGGCAATATCTCAGTCAGTTTACAGGATGAAAGATGAAATTTGACTTCTCGAGCTGCCACATATAAATACAGCAAAAAAATATTTTCATCATACACTTGCTAAATTCAAGGGTACATGGCTTTGATTTAAAAGAAGATGCAGTCACGGTTGTTGGTTGTGTGGCAACATCACTTAAGGAATCAGTAATGAGTTTCATCTATAATTTTTTCTTTCGCTATTTTTCCTTCCATCAGTCCTGGAAGGAGCAAAACCGATGGAGGTGTGTTGGTAATGCATTGGAAAAGAAAACAGCAAAAGCAAATGTTAGTTTAGGTACATTTCAGTTTACTTTCATATGGTACGACAAATGAGTAATAATGGTTTTATGAGAAAGAGTTTCTATCATGATCCTTTCAGGTTTCAGAATAGACGTCTTATTCCCTGTGGATTACTCCAAAGGAATAATACTGTCTGGCTTCCACATTTGTGAGAATTGTTCAGATAAGGGAGAAACTGTCTAATTCTCCCCTTATAGATAGCTAAGTGGTGACATCTGATTTTCTAATACAAAACAGGATGGGTCTGGGTAGGAACGTGTGTATGGGGGGAGATGAGACAACCGATACGTTTTGAGGGAAATGGCAGTTGGTGAGAACAGTAATAGTGAAATGATACTGCCCACTTTTTAGCTTACTTCTTTTTTTGTTTGTTTTATGGCTGTAAATAGTAGCTACAGGGTTTTTTCCTACTGTAGCTTTTGTTGGTTCTGGTCAATCTGTCACAGTGCCACAGGCATGAGTGTCATCTTACCATTACGGCATTTGTCAGCCTTCAGCCAAAGGTGACTTTTCTGCTTAGAGTAATGGTGGTATCAAGAACCCATCGTATCCAGCCCTTTTTCTGATATGCACTTAAGAATATCCAATAGAGGATGTTCTGTAACATATACAGATAGCCTTTTAGTAATTTACCTCTAATAGTTGAACATTTTTTATTTTTTTTTTCCTAATAAGTCATTTGAAACTTTGCTGCAAGCTTACTTGGTTGTATTCAACTTTTCACTGATATTAAAATCTTTTGAATATTGAAAGACCTGTCATATTTCTCCTTAACCACATCTTTTGTTGAATAAATAAATACTTTTCTTTTTCCCCCTCACATGTCTTCTGTTTTTTATGTTATGTTTTAAACATTTAGTATTTTTTTTTGGTCTCACTGGACCTGTCCAACCTGTGCAGTTCTTGAGCTGTGGTATCCAAAGTGAGCCAATATGCTTGAGGGCAGTTGAATTAACAGAGTTCAGAATGACATTTCTAATTTTTTCAAGAACATCACATGGTTGTTCGTGGTGATGTGTGATGAAAAATATACTAGTTTTTGTAGCAGTAGGGTATGAGATGCAAAAACTACCTGATTGAGATTGACTATTGTTGGGCTACTTCTAGACAGTTATTTTCTGCTTTTAAATTAGATTAGACTTCTTTCAAATTAGATTAGACTAAGATCCAACTTCCTACTTTAAATTCTGATTCTGTCCTCCAAAAATTATTACAGGCATGTACTTCAACTCAGTTTTATGTACTACATAAATCTATCCTTTTTATTTCATCTTCCTACTTCGCAGTTAGTACTGGACCAAGAGCAGAATCTGTGCAATCTCACTTAAAAATTCATCTAATTAGTCTAATGATCATAATCGAGTACTTCTGTGAAGACATGTGCAAAACAGCCATGAATACGTCAGTTTCGTAAGCAGTAGATGTGAACTGCATTGTATATTTGTCATACTTAATATTTTTTATATTTATTTCAAGAAGCAGCTAATTTTGTATCTTACCATTTTTGATGCTACCCTGGGGGCTATTATTTTGTACTTCTTTTTTCTCATGTTAATAATATACTAGAGGGGGGGAAAAAAAGATGAGGGGAGAAGTAGGAGTTCTTTAGAATGGAAAATCAGGAATGTACATAAAGAGGAAATGAATTCAAGGGATGATCATCTCAGTAATACTGGAAGAGGGCAGCAGCAATAGCGCTGTCTGGATGGGGAGTGTAAAACAAGATACAAGCATGGGACAAGTTGAGATGAATGGAGAGATATTAATAGTGAGGAAGGCTGGGAATGAAGGGTTTTTGAGAAAGAAGATGATGAGGTAATTGGTAGGGCTGCCCTACAGATTGTGTGAGGGCTGATGAGGAGGAAAGGGTTACTTTGGCCAGATATGGCAGGAGAGGAGTTTTGGAAGAGGAGAAGACTTAGAACATAAGAATGGGAAGTATGGAGGAGTTCAAAGTGTGGGTGGAAAGGCTATCGGCCATAAGGTGTATTTACCAGCGTTGCTTCCACTTGTTCCCTCCCGGCTCCGTCTCCTCTCTCACTTTTAGATCTTTAGAGCTGAACATCTTGTACGACTACTTTAATAACCTTTTTGAACATGATGGTTCAGAATAATGACATTTCTGACTGGAAGGGTGAATCCAGTTGACATTAAAAATTTAAATTAAAAGAAACCACCAAAGCAAGTAAACTAGAAAACTATATGTTATTCCAATACTGGCTTTATCTGCGGTTCGTGTTATCATTGTTTTCTGTGTTAACAGCTGTCTTCTTTTAGCTCTGATTTTTTTCTCTTCTGTCTCATCCAGGAGACGTTTATAACCATTTGCTTTCTACAAAAAGCTTTTAAATGCCAGAAAGGACCTTGTTCTTGAAACAAAGTAGTCCAGTCTAAGTCTCAGGTTTGTTCTACAAGACAAGCAAGATCATTGTATATCACAACATTTTGTTAAATCTGTCAGATTAGAACATTCTTTCATTCTGATAGGAAAGAGACTGAGTTCATTCTATAGGTTAGGAAGGCATTACAGCTTTAGGCAGCAAGAAGTAACCGTAAGAGGAAGCTGAGCGCAATTAATGCCCCACCAAAGTAGTTTTCCTACAGTTTAATACATAATCTTTTGAAAAGCTTCCGGGGCTCAGTATCCCAACAAAGACTGCGGAGTATATAAAAAGGTAATTGTGTTGTACTTACTCATATTTGTAGGAAATAAAAAGCGTTGGAGAAGCATTTGGATCTGGCTTTCCCACATACCTGTTGCTTCAAAACTTCTGATTCACTACTTTATACGTCTATCTTCTGAGTTACAAAAAATAGCTGTGGAAATGAACACACATAGCCATTGAGGCAATTAATTTGTGGTGGAATTTAACTATAAAGTTTCCAGGAAACCAAAAACGTCAATTTCAATAGGAGGCAATAAATAATATCAGTGAATTTTAAGTAATGATTTCAAGACAGTCATAATACTTAATTAAGTCTATCTCTAGAATTTTGGCAAAGATTAATTCCTTGAAAGTATATTCTGCTTAAGTACATGTCATAGCTATCATAGTGGAAGATGACTCTTTTATTATAAAATATATCTTCATTAAGGTAAGAGAAAGGCAGGAAAAATGATTTACTCTGTAAATATCTGTATGTAGAAAAGATTAAAAAACAGATTAAGAGCTCTACTGGAAGCAACGTCAATTTACTCTGGGATCTGGTTAGTTTGCTTGATGTTGGTGTTTTTCATTAGCTTTCACTCTGCTGCTGTGTTATAATAATATATAAAATCAGTCATCTTTTGAAGATAATGATGAATATGGACAGTTTTTGAAACACTTGTGATTGCATGTATTGGTAAACTGCACATATATAATGCATACAACTTCATTTCCCTGTGTCTGTACAATTCTTTCTTTTAAATGTAGAATATTTGGAACTTTGACCACTATAGAAAATGGTGAAAGCTTTTCATTCTAATTTAAATTTTCTAGGTGATTTTGCACTGGTAAAATCATGTTGTGTTGTTTGAAACCACAATCACCGTAGTATGTTCCTTAAGTTTCGCTTCTTGCTTTTCTTCCCCAAATGTGAAGGCAGTCTCACATTTGCTTTGTGAGATGCTGCAGAAACATTTTTTTCATTGGTCTTGTTTCGCTGTATTCTATCCCATTGCCATTCTGTGAGGACGACGGCACCCTTCCCATTAACAGAAGACTAAAATATCAAATGAAAAGCATTATGCTAATCTTAAGCAAATATTTCTTTTAAAGGAAATTGAAATCTGCTACTGTATTATGGCAGACAGTAGGATTCCCATTAGGGACGGTTGCTACATAGTGTGGACAATCGCATAGAGTCTATTCTGAGGTGGTTTTATATTGAACCATGTCATGAGCGATATAGAGTAAAGGACGGCCTGTCACAGATTTGACACTGAAGGTGTATTAAAGAACCAAAAAGATGAGTGGTTTACCCTAACTGATCACTTCACACGCTCACTCACTTGCTTCCCCCACATAGTCATAATCAGTCTCGGTTTCCTACTGGGAAGGTTGCTGCTGAACTGGGGAGGTTGGGCAGAAAGTCATGTCTGTTCATGCTGTGCAACAGTTTGCAGGTACCAGTCTCGGGCATCACCAATCACTCCCTGAGCATCCACCAGTGTTGCTGTGAACAGATGCAGGCAGTTCCAGGATGTTCTTTTCCGTTCCAACATGATTTTCTCTACCTAAATAGCTTATAGGCAGAAACACAGTGCAAGATCAGCTTCCTGACCCATGGTTCTACCTGTTGTCTCTTTATTAATTGGAGAAAAAAGTACATGCCACTTCTGTTCAGTCCAGATGTTATCAAAATTCACAAGTAGCCCCTACTGGTTGTAGCTAGCGAGTCACAGGTTTATGCTTGAGAGTTGAAAAATCGTTTGGGACAGGAGCACACACAACCCACTGCTCTGTTCACAATCTCGGTTGTTTTTCACCTGTTAAAATCCCTCACTTGGGTGATTCTAATTTAATACTTGTATGTTTTTTTTTAAAGATCATAACTCGTTTCCCAATCAAGAAACTGTCTTGTATCTCTAAACATAGGTGGTCAGCACAAAAGTGTTTTTTTGTTTTCCCCTTTTGAGTAGTGAAGGAAATGATCTAAACCCTGGTTTGATAAAAATGAAATTGTATAGGAAGTTTCATCTGCTGTAGCTATTTTGTCTAAAAGCTGATCATTTCTGACGTAATCTGGGAATGTATTGTGTATACTTCCTAGAAAGATTCTTGTTTCTCAGACTTGTGCTAATAGAAAGTCATATATTGAAACATTGCTCATATGGAAAGCTGTTGGAGTAGAAGATAAAGGGAGAGATGAAGAAAAGCAGAAAATTAAAAAAAAACAAACAAACAAACAAAAAAACCCCAAATCAGCCTAAAACATTTTAGAATAATTTAGTATATTTAACAAATTATGAGGATGTGTCCTTCCTGTATGCAGTTCTGTTCAGCATAGAAATAATTAGGATTGATGTTTGGAAAATTAGACTGCCAACACTGATGTAGATGATGCTTCCAGAGTATAAGTACAAGTTGGTTTCTTTCTGCTTATCTAAGAGGGAAAGTACTATTAATAGAAAAACATAATAATAAAAAAAATAAATAATCTGTGTAATGTTACTGAAGGTTTTTTCTAAAGTTTGCTTCCAGTCTGAT
Organism: Charadrius vociferus; assembly: GCF_000708025.1. Taxonomy (NCBI): domain Eukaryota; kingdom Metazoa; phylum Chordata; class Aves; order Charadriiformes; family Charadriidae; genus Charadrius; species Charadrius vociferus. The sequence goes on from NW_009650060.1 coordinate 2,431,762, forward strand.
TTCCTGTGTTTATTGTCTCTTTTCTCCAAGGGAGATGCATTAGCAAAGCGTGGCTATGTGATGGCGATATTGATTGTGAGGATCAGTCTGATGAGGATAATTGCGAGGGCTATATGTGTGGACCACCAAAATACCCTTGTGCTAATGATACCTCCATCTGCCTACAGCCTGAGAAGCTCTGCAATGGGAGAAGAGATTGTCCTGATGGATCTGATGAAGGCGATCTTTGTGGTACTTCTTTTAGACACATTTTCCTGACTATTCTTGATATTGCCTGTCACAATACTTGCTGGTGGAAAAACAGTTCTCATGTTAACCTTACTGAAATTTTATCACCGTAGCCTATGTGAGGATTTTTACTTGATTTAAATCATACTGTGTTTGTGCTCGAAGTATTAGTTTTCTTCAAATAAGGGAAAACATAGTTCCTTAGGTAAGTCTTTAATTTCCTAACCCCTTAAAATACTCCTGCAGGTAAACAATTTAAAAGGCTCTGGTGTATATGAAAAGATGTGAGCTAATTTGCAGTTCTCTCCAACTACAGAAGCTTGAGTTGATAGAATCCTTTCAGTAGCTGTGTAGGAGTTCAGGAAGAAACACGTTGGGATGACTAGGAGGAGTTAACGTGTCTCCCCGATGGGGGTGTTGAAAGGATTTCATGGCATGTCAGACAAAGTAGAAAAACTGTATTCAGTAAAAAATGTACAAAAATAACTTTATAAATCTGACAGAAGCATAACAGATAATCTAATAAAATTATCACAAAATATACACAGAGATAAAATGAATGGATTTTAGAAGAACTTACAATACTATAGTGTAAATATTGTGATGGTTTAGGGATAAAAGTGAAAGGTGGTTTGCAGGAAAAACATAGGTAATTTTATAATTTTTATAAAATTAAATATATTATTATATAATTATAGTATATTATATATAATACATATTATATAATTATTAATTGTTCTGTAATTATTACATCAACAGTTTGCCTCTCCCCACTGACCTTGCTTTGCATAAAGTGTTTTATAATCTCCGGCATTGTCACAAAGCATTTGGAGATGCTTGCAAGCATTTTCACTCTCTAGGATCTGTGTTTAGGAGGAGACCCAGCGGTGGGCTGAGCGCAGTTGCTTAGCGTAGGAGGCAGAGTCCACTGGCTGGGCAAGAGCTGCGGCAGGGTATGGCAAAGAGATCTTTGCACCGTCCTGCTCTGGCGGTCAGCAGACTGGGCTGTAAGAGATGATCTTAAATTCAGTGTTCTGGAATTTGTTAAGATTACATTGCAGACCTAAATCCTCTGAGAGCTACATATGAATCCCATGCTGCCTAGATTCCAGGGGAAAGAAATTCTGGCATAATATACTATAATATTATTTCTATGTATGGACAATTATCTTCCTACTAGTAGTAGCGCATTATGACACCTGTATCCTGTTGGATATTGTATAAGGTCAAGCTTGGTTTTTAATGGTTGTTACAGCTTCTAGATGCTGTGTTATTGGTCAACAGGTATTTCAGCAGATGTTAATTATTTAGTTTCAAAACATACTTAAGCATAAACTGAAGGGCAAATATGGGATGTTGGGCAACACGTTTGCATGTCAGACACATTAGAGTTTGATTCTTTTTTTGCCATGATAAAAAAAGCCACAAAAAAACAAACTTGAAATCTGAACAAAGGACTGGTAGAAAGTGGCTTCTTTTATTTGTTTATTTATTTTTATTAAATGAGAAGGAAATAATTCTTCTGTAGAAAACTGATGTGATTTTTGGATCCTATCACAAGTGAGCAAGGCTTTCAGAGACTTGTTAGAATCAAAGAAAACAACTAAAAGACACAAATAGATTAAGAAATAAAGTGAAGCCTTGTTTCCAGTGCAACAATGGACCAGTTTGGCCCTCCCATTGATTCCCTGCATATCAGTAGTACTGTGAGGTAAGGAGTAGTTCTATTTTTTTTTTTTTGCTCCAGAGGTCACGGAATTTCTCACAGACACAATTATCACACTTATCATGCAGATGCTTTAAGGGTTTCACAAATAGCCTTCATTTCTTTTAGCAGAACTTTGCAAATCATCCGTTGCCTTCAGAATATAATGTGAAAGCACTGACACAGAGAATGCAAAAGTAGTATTCTCTAGTAGCTGTTATTGGAAAAGGATGAGAAAGAAATCCTGATTTTTACTTCTTATTTGTCCATGTTTCTTTGACAAGTTGCTTGTGATACAGACACATAGGACTAAGAATTGGGAGTCTTCTGCCTGAAAGCTTAAGTGTCTGGAAGCAAGGGAAGTCTTTAGGAAAGTGTGCTTATTTCTCTGTACATCAGCTTTCCGTCACCATTTAAGATGGTTGAGCTGTAATGGTCTTTGGACTGGCTCTGTATGGACACTCTTTAATTATTAATGAATGAAATAATATGCATGGAAGTCTGAAAACGTATATACATTGTACATCTGCCACGCGAAAATCTTGAAAAGTTGCAGTAAAGCTACCATGCTGAATACTGACAAATATGATAATTTTAAAAATAAATATAGAAAGCTGTTTAACAAATGTAAAACTCAGTTGCATTTCTTTAGAGGCCCTTTTGTGTCTTTTAGTAGACCTGGTGACTTTAAGGATATACAATATAACTGACAGCCCTTTCAGCCCTTAATGTTGATTTGTTTTTGTTTTCTTTTTTCCATGTTATTGCAGATGAATGTTCACTTAACAATGGTGGATGTAGCCATCAATGTTCTGTGGTTCCTGGAGGAAGAATTGTATGCTCCTGCCCTGCAGGATTCACTCTTAATGTAGACAACAAAACTTGTGAGATTCTGGATTACTGTACCAAGCACCTTAAGTGTAGTCAAGTATGTGAACAGCATAAAAATACTGTCAAGTGCTCATGTTACGAAGGCTGGAAGCTCAGTAAGGATGGAGAAAATTGTGTCAGCACTGGTAAGTTGAAATTCCATCTCTTTTCAATATTCTAGATGTTATTACTTGTTAGGTCCATTTAGTGAGAGGTTATTTCCTTTTTTTTTTTTTTTTTAAATAATAAATATAGGCTTGGGTTATCTAAGTGTGTGGCTGATATCAATCTGAAGAACTCATTAAAGCTGTCCCTATTCTTGATGCAGGATGAAGGGGTATGGCAGTGTTAGTTCTTGCTTATAAGACTTTCTAAGAATGTTAATACCAAATAATGTCTAAGTTGTTTGAAGTTCTATACGGTTTTTCATGTATATTTAATATGCAGGGCAGCTCCACTTGTGTGTGTATATATATGGAATATGAGGGGTTTTCTTTGTACTTTGGAAAAATGGATCAATCTGTGACATCATGAAATTGATCAGTTTTACTTGAGGGTTCAGAAGTTTAATTTTGAACATGCGTGCATACACATATAGTCAATTATCTACTGCCTGTTAGTGTTCACAATTTAAGCTATTTTTTCACCTACGACATTCTGGTACTTGTTTTTTTGACATCGGTAAGCCCAGTCAGCTCACTAATCTAGAAGAAAACCAACATAATCCAAAATGGGAGAGGGGAATGCATTCCCCTCATTGCTCACTATTGATATTTACTGAAGCATGATTTAGAAACTATGTCACAGGTGTCTTTTTCAAGTGCAGTGTGAATATGTGCATAAAATACAAACACGTATGTGAAATATAAACTGTCATCACATCTTTACCTCCCCTGTAGGAAGTTAAAAATAGCATGGATTTTGCTGTCTAGATTTTCAAAATTTCAGTTTAGGATTCTTTGATATTTTTAATCTTTATTATCTTTTTTTTTTTATGGTATCTTCTGAATTCTAAGTAGAAATATCTCCCAACTTATTTGAATATTTGTTAATTCAATAGATATCATGATTAAGATATTCTTGATTTGTTCCAGATAATCAGCATTTCCTCAGATGAATTTTCCTACAGGAAAGGTGAAGAGGGACTTTTTATCAGGGAGTGTAGCGATAAGATGAGGGGTAACGGTTTTAAACTGAAAGAGGGTAGATTTAGATTTAGATTAGATATTAGAAAGAAATTCTTTACTGTGAGGGGGATGAGCCCCTGGGGCAGGCTGCCCAGAGAAGCTGTGGCTGCCCCATCCCTGGAGGGGTTCAAGGCCAGGTTGGACGGGGCTTGGAGCAACCTGGGCTGGTGGGAGGTGTCCCTGCCCATGGCAGGGGGGTTGGAACTGGATGATCTTCATGGTCCCTTCCAACTCCAACCATTCTGTGATTCTGTGAATCACATTAAAAAACCCTGAATGAGTAAGCTAGAAATAAAAGCCCAAGTTTCCTATTGCTAGTCACCTGAAATAATTTAGTAGTCAGTAGCCAACTTAGTGGTCCATATTTCAGAAAAGGCGAACTCTAATTTTTCTGCTTTGACAATGTTTGACCTAATTTACAAAACATTTTAGAACTTTGTTACAGTAGTAATGAAGCCCATAATTTACTTACGGCCAAAATATCTTTTGCATGTAATAAAAATAATGTGGGGTTTTGCTGAAATAATGAATAATTAAAAATTAGTTTTATGTCGTGAATGTTCTCTTCAGTTACACTTCTTGCCTTTGAACTTTTTTTTTTTTTTTTAAATTCATTAAGAATGGGGTTTACTTTCATCAGGCTGGAATAACTGCTGTTATAGTTTCCGGAATGATCTCCAAATTGAGTCTTTGTGTCTCCGTAATTGTTACTATCCTATGTAAAGAGTTAATACTACAACATAAGTTGTTCAGAGGTTGCTGAGCTATGCTGACAGTAGACTCTCAAATCGTGTTTCATTGGCATATTACTGTGGTTCTATATATCTGAACCTTGTTTTTATTGCTGTTAAAATTCTTATTTTATGACACCTCTTTAGTCTTACTGACTTTTGATTAATCTAATTAGTTTTATTATGGATATTTCCAATAATTCAAAAAGTAAATTCTTACTGCATTACAGAAATGAAAGGACTAAAATCATTTAAGACAGTGTTAGTAACTTGGTGGAGGAAAGCTTGAAACAAACTTTAAATTAAAACAAACAGAAAAGCCTGGTATTTGGAAGCTAAAGGAGAAAACCCCATAGTGAAATATACACAATTCTGCTGAAAAGTAAGGAAAGTGAGACTATAGTTTCTCAGGTTGTCTTAAGCCCATGAGATATTTCTGCTTAACATTCACTGATGTTGGTGAGAGTCTGAATTCACAAATTGATTTTTACAGATTTTTCTCAAAGAATATAATATTAAATACGTGATCTGAGACAAGTGATGACCTGGTATAACAAAAAAATTATATCTTTCTTTACAAACTGTAAAGCCTAATGCCATCAAAGCTGCAACAAAATTATTACATATTAAATATGACATATGCTTTTATAGCAACTAATAATCTTGTTCCCTTTCAGTTTATTTCATTTGAAGGGCATGGTAAATACTCTGAAGGACAGATCCTCTGATACTTTAGTTGCTGTGTGAACAGCATTTCAGTAAAGTGAGCACAATTTTGGTCTCATTTGTGAATCTGTTAGCCTCAAAATGTCCATAGCATTTATGTCTCTGTGCATGAGATCTTAAATGAACATAAAATAAAGAAAAAAGCTTTCAAGTACTATTACAAGTGGAGTTAAAAGTGATCTTGTGAAGACAAACAGGGACCCAAATGCCAAACTACTACTTCAATAATTCCAGTTGGTATAAAGCAATTCTTAGAAGAACCATAGTGATCTAAAATGCCTTGAACTGGGAGTACACGTGTATTATATTAGAGGAGTAACTAATAATCATTTTTCCAGGAGAAAAAAAATACTCAGAGGAAAATGATTACTTTACCCTTCCGTACATTTTTTTTTCCTATCTAAAATAGCACTTTCCTATATACATTCAAACATTTCACTAGCATACAGCAATAGCCTGTAAAGTTAGTATGCAGCACTTGACTTTTTCGAAATATTGTAAAAATGTTTACTTGAGGGTCCATCAGAAAACCAATGGAATACAGATGCTGAAAATGTAGTAATGTATGTGTTTTGGTTTTTTGGTTTTTTTTTTTTTGGATGGCATATCAGAATCAAATAGTGTGTTTGTCAGAGGAATCTAATGAATTACTGGAGAAATAAATTATGGAATAAGTGTATAGAAATAAATTGACTCTTTCAATGTCTCTTTCAATGTCTTTCTCTTAGTTTCCCTGTTTTCCCCTATTTCTGCTTATGTTCTCTTCATTTCATGAGCGTTTTAAGTGTTGTTTTTCTCCTTCAGAGTTTCTTCACTTCTCATGTCTCTTGTTTTCATCTAGTTTGCATATTGCTGTTCTGGCATGTGTACTGTTACATTACTTATTTCCCAAAGACTAAATGTTACATTCACGTTTAAATTTGTATTGATTGAACTAAAAGTATGCTACAGAGCTCCATTATTCAGATAGGAAGTCAATATAAATTACATATTTTCATACTCTTCTTCCTAGTTTCTCTTGGAACGCATTTCAAAATAAGTTGTGCTGATATATTGCACTTGGACTCTTTTAGATGACAATAAGCACACAGGAAAAAAAACGGTTCTTGAAAGCTATTTAAACTTCATGTTTATGTTCAGCCTTTCAGAATTTGATGTAATAAAAGTTAGATGAATTCAGAAACACTTAGCTTAGTATAGATTTAGTTAAAAAATGACTGTCAACCTTTTCTAAGCTCTTGGAACTCTGTTATATGACTAGATAGATGTACTTGGAAAAAAGGATGATGTGTCGGTATGTTTGATCTGTTTTAGCTGGGTTTAAATTCAATTTTGTTCTAATTTCCAGATAGCTTTCAATACTCAAATGGGGGTGGGGTAGTCCAATCCTCTCTGAGCAACGTCAGACTTTTAAGGAATTGGGTTTTTTTCAGACTCTTTATGAAGTTATCATTTTCCTTTGAAGTAAATTTCATTAAAACACAGTGTAGGTTACTTGCTGTGCTACTGTTGTTACAGTAAGTTTCCATTAGCATTTTTCCAGAGAAAGAATTTTAAATTAAAACCACAGGAAAAGGTGAAGCGTTATTCTTTCTATACAGTCTTTTTTGAGTGTGTTGTTTAGACAGTTTTCTTCTATCAGGATTTTTTCTTACAACTCTCAATGCAGTTGATGCTTTACGTTTGTATCATATATTATATACACTTACCTGTATGGTAAAAAAGCTTGTTGCAGTCATGAAATCAGAAGGTACAGAAATGTATGATTTCTCTATAATTAATTGGTAACATTTACTTTTCTTTAGAAAAAAAGTTTTAAAGAATGGAATCGATAACCATTAATACAATTCAGTTAAGGTGAGATTTTATGAAAATACTCTTAATCAATTGGTAAAATTAAAAATATTTGCTCTCAATTTCCAGAAGAGGAATCGAGTGGGAAAAGCATAACCTTAAGTAAAATTGATTTGATTCAGTCTGAAAATTCAAATTCTCTATAATATAGCTCATTTTATACAGTTATTGAATGATAAGGTTGGAAGGAAGATTAAAGGCTATCTAATACTGCTGTTGTTTATCTTCTTCCAAAGACCTTCAAGACACCTTCAGTGGTGAACTCCAAGTTTCCCAGGGGTGAGATGTTTCAGTGCCTCAACTCTCTTAAAAGATTTTTTTTTTTTTTCTAGTCTGTCTGAGTCTTCCTGCTCCAGTTTAAGTCTTTAATCCTTGGCCTACTTGTTATTTATATATAAAACGAGGCTTTTCCTATTTTCAATTCATCAGCCTTTTATGTCTTTGGAGAAATTTATGTGCTTCCACTCATCATCTTATTTTGTTGTGTTTTAAACTGAGCAATTCCAGTTTGTTCATTCTTTCCTTGCACTTGTACTTTCTAGACCGCTTACAACACTCGCTGATCTCTTCCGTTCCTGTAGTTGATTCACATTCTTCCTTATGAGCCATGCTCAGAACAGGGTACAGTATTGTAGACTGCCTTCACCAAAGCAGGAGGGAGGGAGTAGAAGGGTTACATCATGTTCCTCTCAAGTGCAAACCTTGAGTTGACCTTATTTACAGTGCTATGCCATTGTTGATCTAATTTTCTAGATTCTTTCCTACAGATCTGATATCCCATCAGTTTTACACTCAATTTTATGCAGTTTATTATCCTTGAAACATGGTACTTAATACACACACAATAATATAACTCTAGACTCCGGTCATCCAGGCTATGGTGATTGTTTGCTACATTAGGTAAAGCAGAGAGGTGGCTGGACTTTGGCTCACAGCTCTCCACCAGGCGGTAATTACTGCTCTCCATTTGGCTATATTTAAATAACCTTATTGTAGAGAAACCTATGTAAATCTGGTTTCTGAATTCTTTCCAGAGAAATTTTGCACTGCGATGCAGTGTCTCTTGTTTGTCGCAGTATCAATCATTCTTTTGTTTTATATAGTATCACATCTGTGACTTGACTGTATGTTAGCGACAATAACTAAGGGTCTGAATTTTCAGCTTTAAATTGTTATGGGAAGGGTAAGAAGGGGGGGTGGGGAGCAGTGTATGACCTGCTCATTTGAACTAAAATGTCCAAATAAAGAAAATGGTTTTACTTTGTCTACATATATTTCCATACCCATTTCTTGTTGTTGATTTACATTCATAAGTATCGTACCTTAAATTTGTCAAGATCCCATTGAACTGGAATCCTTTTCATCAGTGTACTTCGTAATTTGCACTGTAGGTTGTGGAGCTTAAGCTAGACTGCCTCTACTTTGAATGAAAAAGCCCCTTCCAACTTAGCACAGATGTATTAGGTTTCTTTTTTCCATTGTGGTGGTAATTACTGAGGAATATTAAAGAAGCTACTGGTGATGTCCATCATGTATGTTCTTATGCATTGGAGTTGCCAAAAAAAACAGTATGTCAGTAGCCTGTGGTCTCCTGCATAATAGCTGCCAATTTATCAGAAATTGGGAAGTGCTATTAAAGTGTTTCTCGGGTTCAGATAACTGCTACTTGTGAAATAGCTACTAATGTCAGTGATCCTGTTCTTCATTAAATTATTTAACTACTGCAGAGCTTTGAAAAATTGGCTTTGCAGAAAGTCATTCATTGCTTTAACAAATAGGAGGATCATTTGGAAAGTCGAAGCCAGATTATGAACAAGTACTTCAAGAGCAGAAACATAGCTCTGCTGAGGTACCTGATTAACTTAAATCATCATAGATAATTTAATATGTATGTGCAATAGTTATCAAGAGAAGAACATGAAATTAATCTTTTCAAAAAGAGCTATGTAAGCATCTTGCTACTTGATGATAACTTGTGTGACGTTTTCTTTGAATATTTTAGATGAACAATGCAGTGTTGCCTATTGCCATAAACTGCCAATAATCTGTCTTTTATATAAAATGGAGGTTTAATTGTATGGAAAACAAAACCCCTGGTATCAGCTGTGTTTCACTCGAGGAGAAAGAACTGGGGGGGAGGGGGAGGCACACAGGGGAAAAACTGAAAAACGTTCTGTATTAAATTGGATATATGGAGTTGATTCAACAGTTTAGCGAATCCAAGTTTTGTATTTCTTGTTTGTTTTATTAACACAGCTACTTGTTTGAATTGTTTTTTTCCTAATCTAAAGTATGTAAGAACTATGATAATCAGTTTTATAGTATAGTTGACCTATGCAGAGAGCGTTTACAGATATTTATGTATAATTTGATGTAAGCTCACAGGCACAGATGATCTAGCATTAATTGAAGACCAAAGGAAAGAGAATTTCAGTGGTAGTTGGATTTGTGATGGAGTGTATCAATAAGCATATAAAATGTTCATTTCCTTGTTTGCTAGTTTAAGGTATGGGATTTTTTTTTTTAAGGAATTCAATTAAAAACACTAAGTACATTATATATATTTAAAAGGTATATTATATATATTTTAGTAAATTATTTTGACTAACTGGCATTTGAAACAATGTATAACTTAATGGATTATTTTTTTTCTGAAAGTTTTGAAAAAACAGATTCTGATTTTGATACCATGTGACTTTTTAAAGCTCTAATTACGGACCCCTTGTGGTAGAGCTACAAAACAGAGTTCAGTAGTTGAATTGGATATTCCAGAATTTAATGTTTAATATCTCTAGTAGTGATCAAAGATAATGCCAGAAGGGAGAAATGAGAAGTCTGTGGGACTAAAAATGTATTCGAAAGACTCCTTATCAGAAGATGAATTGTTTTAATCATCTGTTTCTCCTGATAAAGTATTCTGTTGTTCTTATTCCACTTGTCATTTATATCAATATGTAACAATATCTTCTTTATTATTCTTTTGAAATGTATAATCTTCTGCTTCCAGATCCATTTGAGGCTTTCATAATTTTTTCTATTCGACATGAGATCAGAAAAATCGATCTTCACAAACGTGACTACAGCCTCTTAGTTCCTGGTTTAAGAAATACAATAGCACTCGATTTTCATTTCAGTCAGAGTTTACTGTACTGGACTGATGTGGTAGAGGACAAAATTTACAGAGGCAAGCTCTCTGATACTGGAGGTATGAATTTAATTGTTAATTTCAGAACAGTAAGAACAACTGCAGTTACAGGATGTTGGACCAGATAAATTGTGACTGAGCTACCATTCATATAAATGGAATTTAGGATGGTATTCTGCCTTTAAAAATGTGTGTATTTAGATTGTGCTTGATGTAGAGATAGAAAAAGACTTTTTTGTTATGAAAGTTCCCTTTTGCAATCGGCTATAGGGGGAAGAAAATGACGAATGAAAAGGGCTGTTATTTCTTCCTGGTCCAATGAGTGCAGTATTGATTACTTTTTTTTTTTTCATTTTTTGTAATTTACCTTCACCTTATTGAGGAAGTATAAGAATTTATAAGACGTCTCATTAAATTATCTGCTTTCACTAAGTGAAAGACTTTGCTTCAAAATTGTATTGCATTCAGAAAGACTTGTTCTTTGCCCTGGTGACATAATTATGACCTGTAACTCAATATAATTTCATAAAATATACAAAAGTGTTTCTACAAAACGTTCTTTGCTGAAGTGTATACTCAGGTGCTTTCATTCCTGCATGAGCTAACAGGTATAAGCATGTTTAACTTGCTTTTGTAAAAGTTCACCTATACGTTCATGTGCATGTTCTCTGACACATTTTTTTTGTTGTTGTTGTTTTTGGGGTTTTTCCTCTTCTCCTTAGTAGATGGTATTTGTGGGTATTTTTATATCCACAGATCCAGACCAGGAAAGAAATATGTTACAATGCTAACTGCGTAAAGGCAGCCAAAGACTTGCTACTTTTCATTAATGTTTGCGGTGTTTGTATGAGACCAGTAAGGTAGTCTGTTGTTGTTGCGCTGTATTATAATCACACTGTACGAGAACCCAAGTGACTTCTGTGATGGATTAAAAAAAAAAAAAAAAAAAAAAAAATTTACTCCCTCAGTGTTGCAGCTGTCAAGAACTAACTTGCAACTGCAAAAAGCACTGTGCCTTCCTGGAAGTCCTGAGGGCTAACAGAATGCTTCTGTAGTTGCCCTTGGTGTGAAGAATTTTGAGACCCTCCAGACGGTGTGGAGGAACAGCTATTTTTAGACAGTGACAGTATGAATTGTGCATGTGAATTTAAAGGAACAAAGTAAGGCTATTTATTGCACAGCTTTTCAAAATGTGTAGTACAAACAGGGATCTCCCTGCCATTTCTGTCATCATCACAATTTTTCAGTTTTCTGATTGAGAAAGAACTGAAATAGAGCCGCGTAGCGTAGAGTTTTGTCTAGTATGTCTAGTCACTGGGAGGTGAAGCATGAGCGTGACCTTCACAGATGGTGCAAAAGAGGTCCCTGGTAATAGGGCACATGCACATCCCCTGTCTCACTCTGCATGTGATCTCTGACCTTTATTGAAAGTTTCAGAGCTTTACTTACTAAAGCATCGGAGAACTAAAAATTTCTATTGCTGTGGAATGAAGTTTATTTATATATTGCCAAAAGTGTTCTTATTTACAGTAGTCTATGGCATTTGTAAAGAAAAAATGTCATGAGTAAAGTATTATCATCTGTTAGATTAATCAAGAATGCACTCCAAGAGCATATGATAGACTTGTATGGCCGTGTTCACTATATGAGACTCTGTATTAGTTCTTTAAAACTCTCTTTCTTCCTTCCCTCCCCTTTCTTTTCTTTAAGGTGTTAGTGCCATTGAGGTCGTAGTACAACATGGCCTGGCCACACCTGAAGGTCTTACTGTAGATTGGATTGCAGGAAACATATACTGGATAGACAGCAATTTGGACCAAATTGAAGTAGCAAAACTAGATGGCACTTTGAGAACAACGTTAATAGCAGGAGCTATGGAACATCCGAGGGCTATTGCTTTGGATCCCAGATATGGGTAATTAAAACAATATTACTTTTTTCTGTTGCAAAGTATTTTAAAGATACAGGTTTAAGTGTGAGATTTTGATTTCCTTTTTTGTTGTAAGTTATAGTTCCTAATTTGTCTTTAACGGTTCTTGAAAGTATATTTTGAGTGAAATAGAATCCATTATTAGTGGTTTTTGCGCCAATGAAAAGGCTTAAGAAAAGGTAAGTCGGAAGATACAGGGGTCTATTTGTTGGCAAATTACTTCCCTTGCTATGTGATTGTTTCATTTAATTTTTTTTAGTGCAGATGATAGTAACTGAAGGTTTTGGTCTAACCTTCCTGTGTGGTTAATGGACAGATTTAGGTATTGACAAGCTGATTCATCTCACTTAGAGACTGATTTTTTTGGTGGGACTTTAAAGGTATAGCTTAGATGTTACTGAAGACTAAAAGTTGAGTGAAGTAAATCCCATTTTTTGTGTTTGGTTCTCCATCTTTACAGTGGAGATACTGCTTGCCAACCTCTGTCAGTATGTTTTCTACCTGTTCATAAGGGATATTATTAAACTGGAATGTTATTAATCATAAGCAACTGAGTGTAGTAGATTCAGCCTACTACCATAAATGTTATCTAATGCCTGTCATAATTAAATATTTCTAATAAATATTAGAATTTTTTCATAATATCAAACAAAATATTAATTTTAAAAGGCCAAATTAGTTTTGTGGGGTTTTTTTTTTTTTTTGAAGGATGCTTAAGTTAAAATATTGCCTGATTTTGGTAATATGCTACCAAAATAAAAACTGTTTTCCCATAAAGTGTAATTTTAGCAATCATCAAACATAAATTTCTTTTACAATTCCATTTAAAAATCTTCACAGTAAAAAAAACCCACTACATTCTAACCTTGCTTTAGATATTTTTGCTTCCTTTTAAAATTAGCCTCTCATCTTTTTGGCAGAGCAAAAATGACCCATACACACCATTTATAAGTCTATTGACCTAAATTTTGATATAAGTAGTGGAAAGGAAGTAAAACTGTTTATGGAACCCTTAACTCTTTGTTGAACTACGTGCCAGTTCTGATTCTGTATTGAAATTCAGTCGTCTCCTACAAAAATTTCACAATTCTTGGAGTTAGAGCAGTACTTTGAGGCTATATGAAATTGCAAACTCATCACAGAAACCTCATTACCCAATATTGTGTGTAGATGGATCCTCTTAAAGTGACCAAAAGGTGTAATGGTTAATGACTTCATCTTCTCGCAATTATTGTTCTTTCAGAGGGCGGGGGGGGGGGGGGACAACCGAAAAAAAACCACAAAAACCAACAACAAAACAACAAATTAAATGTGGCCAAAATAATATAAATTACAATGAGTTTGCAGAATCATTGTATTTAATTTTCTTTAGAAACCTGCTATGGTCTATCATGCGTCTTCACTGAATATTTATTTCAGAAACACTGCTGTGGACATAAAAATAAAAGTAGGTAGAGGTCCCAGATTCTGGGACCTGAGGTCCCTCTGGGACCTAAAATTCTGAATTAGGAATTACATGCTTTAATGAGTAAGGACCCTGCCGTCTCAGTTTGGATGCTGGAAAGCTTATTTACAGAGTGCATCGCTTATCTACAGAGATCTTTAAAAAGAGGCATCCTGTTGGCAGAAGAACTGGCAGATAAGCTGTTGAAATTAAATGGTTGGGAGGGGAAAAAAAAAATCAAATCA
>NW_009650060.1:2445901-2502549 GCF_000708025.1 Charadrius vociferus
AGTGAAATCTTTGAACGCAGATGGGAACAGCTCTTCAATCTTTTCACAAATAAATATGAATAAACAAACACTGATGATTCCAAGTAGATGGTGAGGCTGCCATATCTCCTGCTGCATGCGCTGCTGTAGCTGGGCGTAGGCACCCAGTCCTACCCAGTAGCTAGCCCTGGATCCTCGCTGTCCCCAGCTGCCACACACACACATAAATGTCTCTGTCAGGCCCCAGATCTCACGCTATCTCTGCCAGTTGGCCTGCTCCCTCTGGTAGCCAACTCACCCAGTGCCTCCTCGCTCCTGGAGACACATTATTATGGTTTGAAGAACCCGCAACAATTTATTGTAGTTTAGACAATTATTCTTTCACCTGATGATCCCTCCCCACCCGGGAAGGGGAATCGGGGAAAAAAACAAGGAAACCTGAGGGCTGAAATATAAACAGATTTAATAGGATAAGACTAGATAATTAACATTAATAACACTAAAGAACCAGTAGTGATCCCAACACTAATATAAAATGTACAAGGATTATACTCGGCCAATTCTATCAGTAGAAGCTGTGCACTCCCAGCAGGGGACAGCAAATATCGGACACTTGTGTGTACTATGGCTTCAGGAGGAAGGGAATGGCTCAGGATCTGGCACCAGGGCAAGAAGTTTTCTGGATCGTGGCTGTCATAAAAGAGAAAAACTCCTCAGTAAAGTTTATAATTTATATTGAATGTGACATTCATGGTATGAAATAATCCTGTTGGCCAGCTAGGGTTGAGTGCCCGGGTCTCGCTCTTCCTCATCCCGGCACCTGGTGAGCTCGAGAACACTGAGACCTTGAAACCCACACACCATAGCTGGCTATAAAGTCAGTATTTTCATAAATTCAGAAATTAGAGTCTTCTAAAAATGCAGTTTTCCCAAGTGTTAGAAGAGACCTTACCGAAAAGTAAAATTACTGAAAGACAAATTAACCCTGTGTCGCTCAAGCCAGGACACACCTGGATACATCTGGCTGCCGAGTCCCTTAACCCACCCCGGGGTTAGTCTGGCTTCGCCTTTGCCGGCGTTCCCACTCTAACAGGCACACCCTCACTCGCTCCGGTGGCTGGCATCCAGTCTGGGACCAGTCCTCTAGCTCCAGCCGCTGGCATAGAGCTGTATATACACACAGCATGCACACGGAGCAGAGACCCCCACCCAGGAGGCTTTTTTCATACCCCTATCCTTTATTATTTAAATGTAGCATCTATTATTTGTTCCCAGGTGCTAAATGGAGAGGCCTTATTGAATATCTGTTCAGGATTGAAGCTGTCCAATGCTACTTGTCAAAAGTTTTGTTACAGTCTGGCTCTCTGCAATTAGCTTTCTACAGCTAATTAAGTGTTTTCGTATCAAAGGTATTCTTTTCCTTTAACAAATAAAAAAAAAATAAAAATCTGTGTTTTGGATACTTAACAAGCTGAGAACAGAGTGTATTTTTGGCCTTTTGATGACACTGCTTCTGTTACTTAACAAGAAACTTTTTAGGTTATATAGGTGAAAGCCGTCCTTATTGGGAAAAAAAATCAGAGATAGCACATAACTGAGAGAGCCTACCGTACAACATATCTTTTCAATTTTCTTAGAAAGACTGGTCTGTATAAAATTAATTAGTGACATACCAAAATCTAGGGGTCTTCATTGGAAAACTCTTAATAATAAATGGAAATCTCTGGTTTATTATGTTCCTTAATCCCTGCTACCTCAAATCACCTTTTTCCCTTTCTCCCCTCCCAATCCTCCTCATCTGTGGATTGCTTTCAAAGGCTGTTATTATAATTTTTTGTAATGAGCTGGGTTTCTAATTATAGAAGGAAGACAAGACAAGCTGTTATTTGTATTAATGGACATGAAAAAGGGAACGCTATTAAATTTCTAGTTTTTAGAAAACTTCTTGAGTTTCATGATTGCTCTAACACTGATAATGAAATATTACCTCCATTTTACCCTATGACTTCAAGGAATTTATTTAGTTGCCTAAATTCATGTGTTTATTCCTTTATTTTAAAACGTGAATGTTTGAACTTTTTTCCAGTGATTGTCTTTTTGAACCATTTTAAGCTATCTTGCATGCTTGAATATTTTCTTATATCTCTTTTCTTTTCCCTTTCCTCTCACCAGAATTCTCTTTTGGACAGACTGGGATGCAAATTTTCCTCGCATCGAATCCGCTTCCATGAGCGGAGCAGAAAGAAAGATCATATATAAAGATATGGATACTGGAGCGTGGCCTAACGGCCTTACTATAGATCACTTCGAAAAAAGAATAGTATGGACTGATGCCAGGTAAAGTGATAACAGTATTCTTTTTATCTGTTTATAAATCCTTATTCTCACATACAGAAATGTGAACTACACTGGAAGTGGAATGTAGTTATGTACATAAGATCTCTTGCGTGCAAATGTACAGCACATACATTTCTTCAATCCCGTTGCTATTATACATAATTTCTTCATGGTCTGTACCAGCAGACCTTAATGACCCTGACCAGGCTTCTCAAGGACCTCCCCTCACACCCCCTGTCCCGTGGGCCCAGGAGCCCATTTCAGCTCAGCCCCTGCCTGAGTAACACTGCTGGAGCACCAGGCTCCAGTCCAGCCACAACACTGCCAGGCAGTGGGCCCAGTTGGTGCAGACCCCAACCCACGGGGTGGCTTCCAGACCTCATCACCACAAACTTTTCTGGTGATTTGGACTCTTGGTTGAACCTGGCTGCCACCCTTGGGCCCTGCCTTGCTCGCCTTACGCGGGGGCAGTGGGGTGTAGCCCTGGAGAGCGAAGCTGCTGCCAGATGTGGTGTCATCCATGGCTTCTGGCTCACTGGGCCTTAGAGAGCAGTCACCCATTTGTCCTCACTGACATTTACGCATGGAAGACCCAAGCTGTGTCACTGGTTTTTCTGTAAGTTTGTCTCAATGTTAACTGATTTTCCTGCTGTATTTTCACAGCGTGGAGGTAAATTTGAATTTAAAAACAGTATACAAGCAAAGCAGTATTTCATATTCTTAGTTAAATGAATAATGGGAACTAAATAATCTCTGAAGTTAACGATTGCACTGTAAACGTTCTTTGGTCTTAGCAGTATGTAAGAGTAAAGTTTGTATACTTGCACCAATGTCATAATGGTTGTGTGACTTTTACTTTAGTTTTATGTAATCTTAAATTTTGGGGTTTCTTCTAGGTCGGATGCCATTTATTCTGCGTTATATGATGGAACCGGCATGATAGAGATTATACGGGGTCATGAATATCTTTCTCACCCTTTTGCTGTTTCTTTGTATGGGAGTGAAGTATATTGGACGGATTGGCGGACCAATACACTTGCAAAAGCCAATAAATGGACTGGCCAAAATGTCAGCGTAATACAAAAAACAAGTGCTCAGCCTTTTGATCTTCAGATATATCATCCAAGTCGTCAACCACAAGGTGACTATTATTAGAATAAGAATAATTAATTATTATTCCTATGAGGGGGGAAAAAGAAAGTATTCTTTTTATGTACAAATATCAGTATATGAATTTGCCTTGAACTGACAATTCTTAATTAGGTGTTGTATTCAACACTAGTGTTCCTTGGGTGACAATAGAATCTTTATTCAAAACAGAAACTTCGTGGGATCTGTGGCTATGAATATTGCCCATTGGGACTCTTGTTCTTGATCTGTTACAAATATAGCGCTGAACTACATTTATTTAAAATTATTTTTTTGACTAGAGTAACTAGTCTGACGAAAATAAACATAACAATGTTATCTGTCTTTCTCTTGCTTCTCTCCGGAGGAAGATGAACTTATCTGTGTAATGAATAAACTGCGTATACAATTCTTAGGTGTAAATATTCGCTTTGTGCTATAATTTGCCTTAATTTACTCATTCACATAGAATGGTTTGTGTTAGAAGAGGGACCTTCAAGATCATCTAGTTCCAACCCCCCTGCCCTGGGCAGGGACACCTCCCACTAGACCATGTTCTAAAAGCCCCATCCAGCCTGGCCTTGAACACCTCCAGGGATGGGGCAGCCACAGCTTCTCTGGGCACCTGTTCCAGTGTCTCACCACCTTCAGAGTGAAGAATTTCTTCCTGATATCTAATCTAAATCTACCCTCTTTCAGTTTAAAGCCAATACCCCTTTTCCTATCACTACATAGCCTTGTAAAGTGTCCCTCCCCAGCTCTCCTGTAGCCCCTCTTTAGGTACTGGAAGGCTGCTCCAAGGTCTCTGCTGGAGCCTTCTCGTCTCCAGGCTGAACAACCCCAACTCTCTCAGCCTGTCTTCGTAGGAGAGGTGCTCCACCCCTCTGATATCTCCTTGATTTGTCTGTTTTTGTTTACTTCTCAGTCGTATTGTTCACACTTAGGACTGCATAACTTAAACTCCGCCACTGCAGACTACTACTTTTCTACCTAAATAGCCCCAATTTGGTGTTGTCCATAAACTGACACTTTTCCAAAGCATATGCTATTCACTCAACAGCTTTTATCTTAAAATAACAGTTACAATTTTCAATTAGCACTGTATGGCTTTCATGGGAAGATGAACTCAACCTGCTGGAGGCACGAGTTTGGAGTTTCAAAGTTCAGGAAGTACCAAACTTAGTTTTGGTCTGAAGAACGACTAAAACTGAAAGGAAGTTCACAGTATATGCACTAATTAAATAATAGGAAATTCTTCAATTATTTCTTGATACATTATTTTGTAACTTTAGCTTCCCATTTTCATCTGTATAAAGGTTACCTCTTTGTGTGTGTATATTTCCATTTCAATTTTATACCAGCTTTTATAGTATAACATCTATTTATAGCAGAGCAGTGCTGTACAATTATGGTAAGTGCATAGGCTTTGTCATTAGCTAGGTAGTCTGACAGTACTTGTATATTTAGTAATCTTCAGCTACAATAACTAAAGATAAAACTGTATTAATCATGAAAATAAAAACTGACCAGATCTTATCTCTCTGATTTAATGAAATATTCTGTTTAATTCCTAATGAAAAATGCAGCAACCTGTTAAAACTTAGCTCCTTGAGACGGATGTACAATGTCTGTCACATAGGTAATAAGGCTAATGATTTTCCTTTCATTTCAGCTGAAGCTTCAAATGATTTTATCACTGAATAGTGAATGTCTCATTCAGGTGATAAATATTTAGTTAAGAAATATAATGTATTGACTTCAGTGGTCATAGGTGTGAAGGTACCAAGAAGGTAATCACAGAGTATAGCCCGTTAGTTGCACATCTAGTATTTTTCTAGAGTATAACTTTGTTTATTACTTCTCTAAAGATTATGAGGATTACAAATATATATATATATATATATATATTATTTAACTGGCGTAAAATTGTTTTCCACTCTAAGTTTTCTGGCTTCAGTTGTGTCAATATATAGACTGTACCTAAACATGTTGTTAATGACATAAGCAATAATGAAATCCAAATTAATTATAGAGGGACTTGGCACATTTTGCTATGATTTCATCCTTATACCCACCCAGCACTGATCCAAACATGTCTTCCTGCTTTCCCTCATACTTCACTTTTTCCCCATCTGCTCTCCAGTTGAGGACAGGTGAATCCAAGATACTTAGTACAGTGCTAACAACTGGCAATGTTATTCTTCTTCCTACCAGTTATGTCTACTTCTACCATCGTAAAAAAGAGAATTTTAATTGGGCTTTATAGTTCTTCCTTCTCTGACTTTTCAAAAGTTGACCCCTTCAAAGTCCATGTATCCCTGACTTGGGAGTCATAAATGTGAATGGAAATAGTTGAAAAGTGTTGTTACATAGTCATTTACTATGAACCTGGCTAAACTTCAAGTATCCTTCCAACAAAATAACTGAAGATCAGTTCTCTCAGTGGATCCCCATATAAAGTGAAGAACTAAGTAAAGTGACATTTTTTGATACGACTGTAGCTATGTTGATGTTTAAAATAAATTTAAAGTTCCAAAACCAAGTATAGACAGGAAGACATTATTATGATGTTGCTGACAATTTGAAAACCCATTCTTGGAAAGAGATTGGAAAGAATTAGAGTATTGATCAAAAAGAGAACAAAGCCCAGAACCCCTCAACCACAGCTGAAATCCCAGTTTTCTCAAGGTAGTCCAACTCTTCAATATAGCTTTTGTATACAAATGTAGCAGCCCTCGGAGGGAAGAATCGGTTGTGTCCGCTATCGGAGGGAAGAATTAAGTCTCTGTAGATTTTTTTTTTTTTTGTATTTTCATACCAATAACTCATGGGTTATTTGTAAATAACAAAACAGATCATCCAGAACAGAAGTAGTTATGGTTAACAAATGAGGTGAGTTACCCTATTGTTGGTTATACATATGCTTAAGTTTACTCCAGCAACTATTCTTGTGCAGTGGTCTTACTGTCTCCTGTCTCCCATAAGCTGTTCATTCTTCCCTAGTAACTTCCTGGTCTCTAATTCTCCATCACCTGTCTTTGACTTTTTGTAGGTAAATAGGCTTAAAGATACAGATTATCTAGCGTGTGAATAATACATATTTTATAGGTGTCACAGCTATAATAATGCATAGTTAGTATGTGAATATATACTTAAACATATTCCTGTGTACATATATGTACTTCACGTATGCACATGTATATGTACATTTTTCCATTTTTATAGGTTTGAGTTCAACATTAATTTCTGACATTCTTGAAATACCACCAGGTGCATTATCTATTAGTAAATTAAATTCTGTTACTGTAGGGCACATCTGGCTATAGAAGCTCTTGGGACGTGCCCTGGAAAATACCAGTGCCTAAAAAAGAATTGAATATATGTTTTTATTGTGAGATATAGCAAAAGGCAGTGACTTAATTTGTATGTAAATACAGCAAAGTAAAAAAAATATGAATGGAGGATGTCCACCAATTAGTTATAGAATGGTCCATGGTCTCCGGATAAATTTCAACTCTTTTGCCAAAAAGTTGATGGTAATAGAAACTACTTTAAAATTCCTATCACATATACTTGGGGTTTTTTTTTAATATTGAGAAATGATATTTTGTTTTTCTTCTCACCTAGGGTTTGTAGTGCTCAGTAAGCTATTCAGACTTTTATGTTAGTAGCAATCTTTATTTGAAAACATTGAGTTCTGACAATTTTGTATGGCTTTGTAAATGTCTTAGAACCCAGTTCTGCATTAGTTTATACATTGGAGCTATATCCATAGTCTTCTATGTAAATGAGTGCTAGCAAGTGAAAGTCTACCTGCACATTAGTAGTCAAAAGATTTGAAGAATACTTTCTAATAGCATACATTAAAGAAAGGAGAGCAATGAATACAACTCACTGTTATTTTGTGAGTCTAAGCATGATGACAACTGTGGTAAGGACTCGCAATGAGCAACTCCTAATGTGCCTTGCAATATGTGACATATGCAGCCAGGTTACATTTTGCTGGTGGTTTTATTTTAAAACAATAATGAACTTACATTAAAGGATGTTACTGTTTTTCAGTGGTTAGGTTCCTTGGGCTTTATTACATTTTGGAATAAGCCTCTTAAAGAGAATTTACTTTTTAGGCCAGGTTACTGTTCTAACAAAACAATCTGACTTCTGGACAAAAGAGTAGGTATGCCCAGGATCTTAAAATATGGGTGGAGTAAATATGCATCTCTGCACACCCCTTTAATGTAATGGGGTTTGCTGTTTTTTATAATTAAGCACTTCCTGAACTTGGGGATTTGAGGAACTATGTTCTATATTTGGTGTTTTCACAGTAGCAGTAGCGTTCTCATTAGCCATTTCTTGCTGTCAGAAGAAAACAACTATTTTCTGTTTGGACTGAGGCCAGGCAGCGTCTTTAGAGAGAGACTATAGCCTGGGGAGACATCAGTCAGTATTCCATAGTCACTGATACCTTGGCCTCAAGGCAAGGTATAAGCTGTAGAAGAGTTTTCAGCAGTTGTTTGCCAGAATCTAGAAGTTCAAATATCAAGTTGTGTAATCGCAGCTTTTATTTTATGATGTAGAAAACACTAGATTCCGATTTATGATTGGCCTTCTGGGTTTGCTCTAAATTATTCTCTTTCAATGGGAGCAATTTCTGTCTACAAATCTCCAGTACCTAGCTTTGCTGGAGCTAGAGAAAAATGGAGATACCAGGTGATTACTTCCTAATTTTTCTTTTAAGTTTCTAGCAATTTTGCAATAAATGAAACAAGACAGCATGCAGTTTAGAATCCCAAAATAAAATTAACAGTAGATTTACATTGCAAAATGTCAGTATAAATGTACCTCTGAAGGACAAACGTTTTGTAGTCTCAGCTCTATAGGTATATATCTGGGTCACCTATGCAGGTGAAAGGTTATTAGCTTTTAAACTATTTCATGCCATTTATTTTGGTCGAAATAAAGTAGAGCAGAGCTAAATAAATTCCTGTACCCTAAAGCAACATTATTTCAGTTAATCTAGGACAGACGCTAATTGAAGGTAGTGAAGTTATACTGAGATATTTGTATGGATGATGGGTTCATCTGTCAGTACACCACAGGGTGCTGTGGAAGGCTTCATGATCTAAGGCAGAATAATGTCACATCTCAGGAATACGAGTTTGAGACCTACTTGTCTTCACAGAATCAAAGCTGTGTGTCAGGAATGCTATTAACATAGCAAACACAGGTTTTCTGGGAGGAATGTTTTTCTCAACTACCATTATATTTTAAAAACCCACTTGCTGCAAAGAACAGGGTCTTCTATTTCAGGCACAAGAAGTTGCACTTGTACCATGAGAGTATTACTGAGGGTAGTGGTGAGAGGAGTAAATATAGTGCATTGGAAGGATCACAGCTTGAAAACAGTCAGAAAGCTGTGAATTCCTCACACATTCCCCAGTTTTCTGCATTTCTCAAGGGTATTATTTTGAATTAAAGAAAAAACCCAAACAACCAACCAAACATGGCCATGGCATTATTTTTATTTTTTTTACAGACTGAATTTTTATAGACTAAAAATCAGGACAAGCAGTATAATAACTGCTGAATATAAAGTATATTGGTACCATTGGGTTTGGGTTTTTTTTGTAATTAAAACATGAAAAACATTTAACTTCATAGCACTGTTTTGTTACAGTATTCTGTTGAGGCTGGATAGCCAGCTGTTTAAAATAAATCACTTTTTTTACAGAAACGTAGCTTAAGATGCACATGAGCAAAGTTTTGACTATTTTATTTTGGGGGAATTTAAACAATTTTATTAGTTTGAGATTTTATCACAACCTTCTTGCGCACATTCTTTTTACTTCAAAACCAGCAGCAAGATTGGTATGTGTATTATAAATCATGCAAAATATATACAATCTTTCTGAACTTTAAATTGGATTATTTTGTGCCTTGGGAAAATTCCGTTTTTATTTTAGGAATTATAAAAGCAGCCTTTCCTACATTTGTCTTAACTCAGCGTCCTGTCTTTGACAATGGTTGATCAGTGCCGTCAGGAAAGTGTGGACCTGAGGGAAGATAAGAGCCGTGCTCCTCCCGTACAGCCTGGCAGCTTCCTATAGCTGTCACTGCGGAACCTAAAATGATATCTTTGCGCTCCAAAGGCTTTAAAGCCTTTGACTGATTCTTCTTGCATGAACTTTACTAGTTGGCTTTTGAACTTAGACAAACTCTTGGTGTCTGCAATTTTTTGGGCTGATGGCTCTGTTGTGTAACTGTGCACTGTGTGAGAGAGGACATCGTCTCGCTTGTTTTGCTCCTAATACTTGATAATTCTGTTCAGCGTGTCCTAGCTCTTGTAATAAAAGGGGTATTGGACAGCCATTTCTTATCTATAAGTAGTATCTGTTGCTTCAGAAAAGGATCTTGGAGGTATGGGTGCTATTTCAGTGCTTATTCTCGTGTATGTCAACTTGAGATTGTTTTTTCCTTGTATATTAATATACGTGTATTGATTTTTTCAAATATGTCTTCTCAGTCTGTCATGTAACTCTTGCACAGAATTTCACACTTGGATTTAATTTAATCCTTTGTCAACTCTTTTTTTGTTACTTACTTCAACAGTAAATTTCTTATTTTTTGGAAAGTTTTCTATAAAGCATAGCACCTGCTCCTAAAAGTACTATTGCCTTTGGCCTTCCCATGTGGTAATACCATAGCATTACAACATTTGTTATTCTTTTAATAATCTGCCTAGTTTGTCAGCATACTTTTTAAGGTCAGTCATTCCAGGTAGCCTGTTCTTAATTCTGGGCTTACATAATTAATTACATTTTTCTCTAGTTTTTTTCAGTACCTTTTCATCTCTAGCTGTACACGGGGGAAGGGAGGGGCAGAGAATCATTAACAAGAGCTTCAAAATTACCATAAAGCTATCATACAGTATACAATAAAGTATCATGAAGATTTCTGCTAACTTTGAGCTAATAATATTCTTGTTAATTTTGTTTCATGGTGAATATGTAAATTTTTGTTAGATGGTACACTGACTAATTCTTCAAGTGCATGATTAAAAACTGAAGTAGAAATAGTGAATACAGACAATAAATATGTATTTTAGAACTAATGTATTATCTGAGCAGTCCTAACTTGCAAATTCCAAACATAATTCCAAACAAAATAATCAGACATGATCAGGCAGTATAAAAATTTTAACTTGACCAAGTACAGCAAAAGGATCTTTGGCCCTACGAAAAGCAATACTCAGAAAGTATTGACAGTGAGCAGGGAATTAGATCTATAACTGGTTTTAAATATGAGTGGGAATAGATTGTCAGCAATTTAAATGTATCCTTTTGTCTTAAGTGCAAATGCATATATTTGAAGGTGTAGGCAGAATTTAATCATGTAGCACACCACTGAAGTATAAGATTAAAATTTTGCCAAGCTGAAACCTGATGCCAAGAAGGGGCGGGTTCAGTATGAAGTTAATATGGAGGATATGTTAGTCTATAGAAAATGCATATTTAGATGTTGTCATTGTAACTGTTTATTTGTCAACTGGTGATAGAATGTCTGAGGGGTTTCTATGGGTTACTAGTCAAGAAAAATAAACGTTTCATTCAAATAATGTTTTAGAGTGCAGTCAAGAAGAAATATGATGAAAAAGAGTGGCATATGTATATCTGTGCGCAGTAACATAGGAGAAATAGATTGACAAGCAGCCAGGAGTGGAAATCAATTAAATAATGCAAAAGGCTGGCCAGTTGGTGAAAATGCCGGTTCTGTGGGTTGCCATGATCAAAAGGAAAATAAATTGGTGGAAATGATTAGGAAAGGAATAGGGAACCACAGACAGTGAATTGCGATGGCTGTGTAAATCCATATCACTCCCATATCTTGAATACTGTGTACAGATCATAAAAAAGATACCGAGAAAGCTTGACAGGCTTATCAAGAGTATGGGAAAGGTTTTTGTATGAGGACAGGTAAGCTGATGTTTCTTGAAATACAGGTTATAGACAGGCTTCTGTGTGCTGGCAGTCTGTGAAATCATAAATGGCATGGAGAAGGTGAATAAAGAATGTTTATGTGGTCATTCACAACAGAAAAAGAAGGAAGGGTTAGAACTAGCACAAGGAAATAAAAGAGCCAAATTTTCAAGAGTCAGAGCAATAGCATACCTATTTGCCTTCAAGAGAATTAGTTTTTGTTAGAGCAAAGTAAATAATGGGCTTAGCTGTTATTCAGTGAAAGTAATATGAATAAGACAGGAAAATATATATATGTGCTGGTATAAGTAATTTTTAGATTATGGTGGTTTACTCCTCCAGTTGTGCATGCATGTGGAAACAAATACATCTGCTTTACAGCACTTCTTTTTCCACCAATTTTGCATCCCGTGGTATATGAAGGGAATTGTGATGTGGACAGATAGTATGCAAATTGTACTGTCTCCTCTTTGTTGTGGCTCGTAGCACATTTTAACCACAACTCTTTCTTTAACATGATGATTAACCGGCATGCCTTTTATTTTTGTCTTCTGTATGTTCTTCTATTTGAATTCCCATACTTAAATGGCAACTTTGGTAGAGAAGAACATACTGTACTACTTGCACAGAAAGACAAGATGGGGATTACCAGTCTTAGGCCTCAGGTATATCCTCACCACAGACATTTGTATGCATATAAAGAGGTTGAGGTTCCAATGAAATTACTGCTTTGCATTGGCAAATAAATTAAAGGAAATGCTTTTTTTTACAAAACTTATGACTAAATTTTAAATCTCACAGCAGCAGTGTTAAGAATGCCAAAAAATGCAGGAGGTTGAACCACTGGGTGATCTCCTGAGATCCCTTACAACAATGATTCTATACTCTCCATCACAATATTGTCAAAACCCTAAATTGTGTTTCATTTTTTATGTCAAGTTCGTAGAGATAGATGACTCACATTTGCTAGAATTAACAGTCCATTAATTGATTCTTATTCTAAAGTGCTCTTGGAACCTTCTTAACTTCCGTCTCTTTTCCTCAGCTTCACATTTCTTACCTTCCACACAAAGTTGGGAACTTATAAAAGAGAACACCCCAGATTTTTTTACATTGTTACTACAGATACAAGAAAAGTGATGATGTTAAATAAACATTTGTCTATTGTAATTTTGGGGAAAGGCAGAATCAAATATATCATCACATGAGGATAATAAAGTATTTACAGTCCCTTAGCAGTTGGAGATATTAAGTCATTAACCAAGAATAAATATTTTTAAGCTTATTGTCCCATCTGATTTTTTTATCAGATGTTTAGGAGAGCTGACAGAGAGGATGTGGGATGCTTCTTTCTAATAAACCTTAGAGTAGCGGGAGAAACTGCAAAGGCTGGGAGAGTGCTGAGTGGCCTCCGGTGCTGCCAGTGTTTCAAAGGGGCAAATGGGACTTCTCAGAAATCTGTAAAAGCCTGTGATTTTTTGATAGAATGATGCAAAATGCAAGATAGATTTCCATTAACCTGTTTATCCAAGGTTTTGAAATTTCCATTCTTCCTGTAGTACTGGTCAGAGAAGCAGTTAAAGGATTCAGGAGCTGATGGATAAATCTAAGGAAGCATGCACTGATGAAAAAAGAAATGGTTCAATGAAGCAAACCTCGAGTTTGTCTTCAAATTTTAGTACCAGAGTTTGAGCTAAATTTATTTCACGAAGAAATTCAAACATCAGATTTCTCTAATTATCTAATTACTTACATTCCAGGCTAGCACAGCATTGGAAGAATGTATTCTAAACTAATTGATTTTGTTAATTATAAGATTGTCTTTATAAGTCAGTCATTCCCACTTCTTGTAGTAAATGGAAAATTCAACATTACTTTCTGTGTGTGTATAATAATGAATGAAGATAATAACAGTTTCTAGGTTTTGTAAGACTAAGAAGTCTTCTCCAGTCATCTTTCTTTCTCCTCTTTAAAGCAATTTTAGTACATCTTGTTCAATCAGTGAACTATAGGAAGCTACTTGAAAAAAGCTATACTTAGGAGAGGTTTTTCTTTGAGAAAAGTAGAAATACTTTGGCGTGTTTTTTTCAAATTATTTTTGTATGTGAGATTTCCAGCTAATATTCTAGTAGGTAGAGCAAATTGACAGGGAACATTGACTTTGCCAAAATTCATTGTATAATCTAAGCTTTGACCCTTCACAAAGCAAAATTTGTTGTTCAGGTCCTCATCCTATTAACTTTTCTTTTTTATCCCATGTGTCCTGGTTAGAAGTGTATAATTCTATACATTTAAATGTTATAAATAGACTGCAAAATTAATATCTCACTGGGAAAATTATATCCAGTGGCTTCATGAAATTCCAATGATAAGTTTTGTGGCTGTACTGAAGAGGAAAAAAAAAAAAAAAAAGTGCTTGGACAAGAGTTGAATGTGTTAGCCTAGAAGAAGTGATTAGCGTACAAGCTCAGTGAATCAATGAGGCCAGGTTTGTGTTCAGAGTTTTCACTACTCTCTCACCAGTGCAGCTTATGCTATTTTGAGAAACCTTCATTCCAAAAGTTTTTTTTATATTTTGTGTATTTCATTGTTCACTCGTAGCTTCCAATCCGTGCGCTGCTAATGAGGGCAGAGGTCCGTGTTCTCACATGTGTCTGATCAATCACAACAGAAGTGCTGCATGTGCCTGTCCACATCTGATGAAACTGTCTTTAGACAAGAAAACATGTTACGGTAAGTTTTCCTCCCAAAGCCTGACAGTTGTATTGATTGTAGAATTTTGTACTGGAAAAACTGAAATACATATTCTTAAAAACAATCTCTACAGTGCATTTTAATTATATACTTTAAAGGGATATCTACTTTTTGAGAATTGATAACTTAATCTAATATATGATGTGTGTGGAGCTTTGATACTTGTTACCACAGATATTTTTTTCTGTTGCTTATGTGCATGATATGTTAGTAAAACTTATCACTGCAAAACAGAAAGATTTATACTGCAAAGTGTGTCACCAGAAAATGATGAGTCAGGTAAGCTGAATAACAAAAAGGTACGTAATAGCTTAAATCTCTACCTGTTCTTCTAAAGTTGT
The DNA here is from genome assembly GCF_000708025.1 of Charadrius vociferus. Taxonomy (NCBI): domain Eukaryota; kingdom Metazoa; phylum Chordata; class Aves; order Charadriiformes; family Charadriidae; genus Charadrius; species Charadrius vociferus. The sequence continues at coordinate 2,460,417 of NW_009650060.1, forward strand.
CTTAGTTTCATTTTCAAGGATTAAGAAAATGAAATGAAGAGTAAATATTAGACATGCAGCCTTGCAGGGGAGTTTTATAAAAAATTACAATAAACACTTTTAAGCTATAAAAGCCCTCCAAATGTCAAATAATTGTGTCTGTTATCTGTAAAACCTTGTACTACATTACTCTTTGCAGTATGGATTAATAATGTTTAGAAAAAAGAAAAAATATTTTGTCATATCAAGGATATTGCGGGGATAAAAGTTACCTTTATTGTTCATTCACAGAAATTGGCTCCAATAATTTACACTTTTCATAGAGCTGTGTTTTGCCTTTAATATATCACCCTTTTTCATTAGTGGCTTTCTAAATCAGAAAAATCAACATGTTCTTTTTCTGCTGCCTGTTGACTTTTCAGTGCTTATACATACCTTGTGGTATTCCTCCTGAGTTTTGTTGTTTGCAAAACTTCCCTGTTACAGTGATACTGTTTCCTTCAGATACCAAGTGTTAATATCTGTTATGATGTACAAATGGGATAAGTGGGGTAAAATGTTTAAAATATCATTTAACTTTTTTCTCTAGACTTGCACAAGACCCTATCGATTTAGTGGTGCAGTAACATCTTGTCCGATGTCCAGAATTAATATATTTTTCCTGTGGTTTTTATGCTCTATAACATACATTATTTCTCAGTTGTCAGTAGGCTGCAGATTTTCTGGAGATGTTAAATCATTTCTATAAACTTTATATACACATTTGTAAAGTGAACTCGAATGACTTTGAGTTCTGTTAGCGATGTTGTAAGGAAGATGAGGAGTGATGTTTTCCTTTTTTTCTAACAGAAAGGAAGAAATTTCTTCTTTATGCAAGGCGTTCAGAAATAAGAGGGGTGGACATAGAAAACCCATACTTCAACTTCATCACAGCCTTCACCGTTCCTGACATTGATGATGTGACGGTCATAGATTTTGATGCTGTTGAGGAACGCTTATACTGGACTGATGTGAAAACACAGACCATCAAGCGTGCTTTCATTAATGGGACTGGCTTAGAAACCATTATTTCAAGAGGTAAATAACATAACATTAAAGTAAAAATAATTCATTATAGGTAAATGTGTGTTATGAGTATGCTAAAGTATGAGTGTGCACGTTCTTATTAGGTATACCATTCACTGGTACTGGGTAATTTATCTAAACATTAAGACAGAGCAATTTTGTTTAGGATTCTAGTTCATTTTATTGATTCATAATTCATTTTTATTTAAATAAATTGGGATGTAATTGTAATATAGCTTTTATACAAGATTGAAATGTGTAGTAAACAATGGAAAGAATGTCTCCTGGGGATAGTAGAAAGAAAAAAGATGAAAACCAGAGAAATAACAGCATCCCAACATAATTTTGCATTGAAAACTTTCTTGTGGATTTTCTATGTCCTTTGGCTATCTGTGCCGACCGAGAAAAGAAATTACCTCCATCAGCATTACTTTTTCTTTCTGGTTCATGTAGATCTTTCAGCTTCGGCACCATCAGTGAAATACGCGATCTGGTAGCTCTGTAATTTTGGCGATACTAGTGTTATGCATTTACCTGTTGTCTTCTTGCAACACGTGTCATGTTCAAAGTGATTGCCATCAGGCTGTTTGCAGTACTTGAGTGCCATGAAGAAGTGGAATCTTTTGATAATGTGTCTTTCAATCCTGTATACATCTTTTCTGTCATTGCCTCTTCAGTTCCTTAAAATAGTACAATTAAGGTTTTCCTTTTTACTGAGCTTTTTCATTACAGGTAGGTTGGTTACAGCAGTAAAAGAAAACAAAACATTGCAAATGGAAAATCCTGACTGGCTGTTTTTTTTTTTTCTGTAGTTAACACCTTCATTGTTCCGACACTTTTGTTCTGTACTTTAAATACAGAAACTTAATGGACTGTAAAGCCTATACCTGATTGCTTTGACCCTATGGCAGTTGTTGCAGTATTAAAGTGATGCCATTTGTTGTCCTTGAAGTGGTGTTTTTTGTTTGGTTGGATTTTTTTCCAACCACTGTCAGTTCCTTTCCTGGCAGCACATGATGTTATTCTATTTTGTAATATAGCTACCTGCTTGAAAATAGGAAAACTCTCTGACAGGGGGTATCTGGAGGCAAATTTTGCAAACTCTTGTTCCTTAACTGTTAAACGTATGTTTGAAGGGGAAGAGGAGAAAAGAAATAACTCGCCTTTGAAAGATCAGACCTTTCCTGATTTTGAGAACAAATAAAAGAAAAACCTGAATGTACTTCCTTAGTTGATTATTCAGGGACTTCAGAAAGTTAATTAAAGCTCTGCCACAGGTTTCACTTTAGAAGAAATTTGTTCTATATTAGCATATTTTTGGGAAATCATTGGATGAATATGGCAATACCCCCACTTGACTTTGTAGATTGATAAAGTAATTTTGTGTGGGTATCTTTATTTTTCCACTGCTATCTCAGCAACAACTTTAATAACATTTGGAGACATTTTTCAGTACCAGTAATGAGAACAAGGTTTAGAGTGCCTCTTAGAGCTCTTCTTTACATCGTGATTTGAGGTGCCTAAAAGAGAAAGATTTATTATTTTTTAAAATGGTAGTAGAATAAAAACGTTGGTTTACTGATAAAAAATATATACTGAAAAATCCCAAAACTTGTCAAGAAACTTAATGAAACTTAAAGAAGCATACTATGTGTGAGAGTTTCTGTTTATCATGCATTCTTTTGTATTCTTTTTATTATGGTAGCTTCTGTGGTGGAGTTTTATGGGTTTTGTTAGTGCCAGATGTAACTTATTATATGTAAAATTTGCAAAATTATAATGTTCTGGCACATCAAAATATTATAAGGACTACTTAATAAGTTAAAATAATCTCATTTGTTTACAGTTATATTTTCATATTTCTTGTAAGAACATAAGAAGCTTTGTAAGCACATACTAGTGGGATTGTCTTTGGATGAAGTCTTATGCCAGTGTCACAAAGATGCCAAAGTCATACTTTAATCTTTTTAAGAGTATGAAATGCTTGTTTTCTAGTTCCTTTAGCCCCCAAAACCTAAAAAGGCAGGGGATTAGTTTAAAATGGGTCAAGGATACGTATTTGGTGTCCTTTGTTACATGCTCTAAAGTTGGCAAACTGCCCAATGCCCAATCATCACCTGACCTTATGTGTATGCAAGCCAGACCGCAGCCACATCCGTGTTAGTTTGTCAATGACAAGAATTCTGTCAGTGGAAGTAACCACATTAAGTTGACAAAGAGGTGCTGTACAAACTATGAACTATAATGAAATCATTAAATCACCCTCGGCCTGTTTCCTTGTCTACAAAGATGCTGGCCAATATAAGCTATGCCAAGACAGAGCGGCATGTTGGTGTATAGATTGTGAGCAGTGATTTTATACCCAGTTTTAAGGCAGATATTAATATATATTAACGCTTTTAAAATCAGTATCTTGCTAAGGAAGATTGCCACATGCAAAGACAGTGATGAAGCTGCTAAATTAATCGTATCTTACTCGTGTTTTGCTACCTCAGGTAATACTAGTGGTGTGGGTTAACCCCAAAAGGCAGCTAAGCCCCACACAGCTGCTCACTCCCTCCCCACAGTGGGATGGGGAAGAGAATCAGAAGGGTAAAAGTGAGAAAACTCATGGCTGAGATAAAGATTGTTTAATAGGAAAAGCAAAAGCTGCGTGCACAAGCAAAGCAAAATAAAGAATTCATTTACTACTTCCCATTGGCTGACAGATGTTTGGCTATTACCAGGAAAGCAGGGGAGTAAGCTCAAAATTCTCAGAAATAAACCCAAAAAACTTCTTCAGTGATGTAGTTACTTACCTACTTCTGTGCTATAGAACTATGCTGTATCTGTGTTAATGCAGATATTCTGTACTGAGCCTTCCTGGTGCTAAAGAAGGAAGTAGGCTTTTAAACTTTAACATAGTTTTGTTTTACAAAGCCACTTAATGTTCTATATGTAAACTGTAACTCACAACTAAAGAAGGATGAACCTTCCTCTTATGTCATGAGTAATTCTTCTGTTTATTAAATGGGATTACTGAACTTCTTAGTAGGGGCTAACTCATTCTACATCATCATATCAAAAAACCACCCCACAACAAACCCCACTTTTTAACAGTGCAAACAGTAATAAATGCTTTCTTATGTAGAAAAATACACGGCAAAAATGTAGCGTCTGGTTATTATTTTTGGACGATAAGTTTATGCTAATTTTTAAGAAATCTTTATGGAGGTTTTCCCAAATATTCAGTGCAGTTTTCATGTTCTTATTGCAAGCGTATAAAGGTTAAGAAGAAAAGTAATGATTACTATTTCTTGGCAACTAGTTTATAAACACATCTTAATAGAATATTGCACAATATTTTTAACAAACTGTAGCAGAAATTGTTGGGTTTTTTTCACCAAGACTGAGAACAATCTAGAAAGAAAATCGAAAAAACAACTGCTTTTGCTTTTTACAGATATTCAGAGTATCAGAGGTCTTGCAGTGGACTGGATATCACGTAATTTATATTGGATTAGCTCAGAATTTGATGAAACTCAAATTAATGTGGCACATTTAGATGGTTCCTTGAAAACCTCAATCATTCATGGAATTGATAAACCCCAGTGTCTTGCGGTTCACCCGGTAAAAGGGTAAGATATCTGTAGTTCTAATAAATACACTCAGAACATTTCTTCTTAGTTCAGGTTTTGAGTTTGCTCTTCTGTCTTCTTTCAAACTTAAAGTAAATGCATGTATTTGAAAGATTTTATTCAGAATTTCTTAACTGAGTACTGCTTCCTTACCAAAGCTTACGGTTGATTAAATCGTATAATTGTTAGTTGGGTATTTTGCTGCCTTCTAAACTTATGAATGTTTTCATGACTGATGCATTAAAAATACTGTGTACACAAAGCAACATTATAAATATGTTCATTGTTTTCTTCAGTAAGCTCTACTGGACAGATGGAAACACAATTAACATGGCGAACATGGATGGCAGCAACAGCAAAATACTCTTTCAGAATCAAAAAGATCCTGTTGGTAAATACTTTTTTTCCTCTTTCTTTTTTATTTGATAGTACATTATTATGGACATCATCTTTAAATACTATTTAAGTACACCATGAAGTTTTTCATATCCTGTATAACAGTGATAAGAACAGGCATAAAGACATGAAAAGTACTGATGTACTTTTATGTTTTAAGATATTTTTGGCCTGTTCTAATTGAAATCTACCCTAGTGGGTTAAGTATAGTATTATTAACTTTAAGGATGATAGTAGTTGTGTAGACTGAAGGGGAAAGAGAACGCATCTGTAGTTCTCAGTCTTTAGATCATGGGTAAAAAAACTGTAGAGAGCAGAGTTTTAATAAGTTATGGATATATGTGAGAGGATACTTTGACTAGAAATGTAGAACCTTCCTCACCAGAATCCCAGCTGCATGATCAGAAGATAATTTGGCTTATAACTTTTCACATTCGGAAAAGAGCAATAGTTGAAGCATACATTTCTTGTAATGACTTAACCTCATTGAAGGTTTCAGAATTAATATAGTTGATGATAAATTATGTCACCTTGTGGCAAAAAAGCTCTCTGTATATGTAATATTTATTTATTTTTGATTCAGGTCTCTCTCTTTTTGTAATTTCAGTTTTTAGAGAGTTAAAGTGGTTGTGTCAAGTGTTGTTGCCTTATTAATGGCCCATCAATAGAGTGACCACATTTTAAAACATTTATGGGTTTTCATAACCGAATGCAGTAAGCAAGCAGAAGCAAAACTGACTTAGTTAAATAATTCAATAAATTTGACATTTGAGTGGTATGACATGCATTTTAAACCCTAAATTCAAAGAATTTTGTAGATTTTATTTGGTAACTCTTTTGTTGTTTATATGATATTATTTTATTTTTTTTATCTGTCCACTTGAAGAGGCAGTTATCTATTTATCTGGAGAAAAAGGAGTGGTAAACCCACTAATTTTAAGGCAAAGCATAAACACACTTAGTAACATTACAACACTATTCAGAAGTAAGGCTGTGTGCAAAATTTTGCACTGAATATCCTGTGATCATAGGTCACAAGGTCCTAAATTGCAGTCCTTATTTCTGTCATTGAGTTTGTTCTGAGCAGCAGTAAAGCCACTGAACCAAATACATAGTAGAACGGTAAGTACTCATTTTTGTTTGTTTGTTTGAGGGTTTTTTTGTAAGTATATCAGTACTGTCAAAGGCTGCATGTGGAAATCCATGTGGGTTTTGTGACATTTTTCTTCATGGACATGTACAGTCTCACTGGTGTCAGATGGACTATTCAGGTAGGAGTTACGATTGCAACATAAGGTGTTTTTTTTACTTCACCACAGAGCTGCAAGTGAGACAATTTGTTTTCTTGCTGTAGTATTGGATTACTTTTTAACACCTTTGAGATCTGGTAAGAATTACTTGAAATAGGTTATATTCCAGATTGAAGGTTCTTATTGCATAATAAGGAGGCCGTAGAGATTGAATTGTTTTTCCCTTCTTGGTAGTCTGAAAACATGCTAAATCATTAAGTATGTAAAGTGTAGAATATGTAGTATGTAAAGAGTGTAGATATATATATGTATACGTATGTAACGGGGAAAAAAAAGCTTGAACCTGTGTATTGCTGAAAAACTTTTTAATTGGTAGACATCTTGGCTCGGTTTTACTGTTAGTTAGGATGGAAATGAAAACAGATTCTATTGCATGTCCGAGGGAAAATGATCAGATACACTATAGATAAAATGAGTATTAAAGTTCCAATGTCAAACTCTAAATTCAAATATATGCAAAATGCCTTTTTGAATGGTTTAATTTATTCTGACCATTAGCATAAGACATTCCCGTGCTAAGAACATGAAAACACTACTGAAAAGCCAGAGAGTAGCAGTCTTAAAACCTAAATTTAATATTTCATTTCTAACTGAGAAACTGTCTTTCTCCATAAGTGAAACTCTAGTTCATGCAGTGCTAATTTTGAGTATTTGAGCAGTGAGGTGAATGATCTAATAAGTGAGTTCACAGGGTGATGACTGAAAGAGACAAATATATGGCTTATTGGAGTCAAATGTCCTCATAATTGATGGGGTTTTTAGTTTTCTTGAGACATAATTTCAAAATTTGAAGAATGAGGAAAAGTATTTCAATATGTGACCTGAAATATCCTGATGGATTTATTTTTTTTTTTCTCACTTTGAGTTTTCTCAATAGAAAGAGGTGATTTTAATTAAAATAATTTGTTTTAACACCAAGAGTATGTAGTTTGGAGATTTTGGAAACTGATAATCTTAGGATGACAGATTGTGTCTCTTATTTTTATCTTAAATTGTACATACTAGGTAGGACTTCCTAGTCCCTTCTGCAGTTCTAAAAGGCTTACATATAGATTGGTTGAAAAAGGAACTAGTTGCTGGACTTCCATTAAACTGCATTCAGAGTTAGTGCTTAATTTTATACTTTGTGAAACAGATCATCGGTGTCTTGAATTTATTTTCAGTTAAACAGTTGTTTGTTATAAAACTCTAAATATACAAACCATGCATCCAGTGGATTTTTTTTTGTTAAGGAAATAGCTATTATGAAATTGTAAAGTATTGTATTCTTAGTAAGTTTTGAAATAGCTTTGATAAATAACCTTTAAAAACACTCTCCTGCATCACTCTCTCAAAGGACTCATTCAAAGGACTCCATAATCATAGAGGGATAGTGTTGTTTGGGTTTGGTCTCGGGGGGGGTGGAGTGTTTTGTTTTGTTTTTTTAAATAGAATTCAATCCTTTCTTCTGGAAAAAAAACCCTCTGATTTTCCGTTTCGCTCAGGATTATAGTACAGCCCTATTTGCTGTTTAGCTATTCCTGTTTCATTTTCTTGGCTGACTCTTTACTTGAATATCCCTTGCTAATTTGTGCTTTCTTTTGAATATACAGCATAGTCAACAAACAAAATGGTTGCAGATGTGAGCCAAAAATCTTCTTGAGACTGGCTCTTGAAATTTTCTTCTTAAATTTATTTTGTTTGTTTTAAAACAGTTATTTCTTAACTATGTATGTGCGTTTAGCAGAAAAATAAACCTAAGGATTTCCTAATTTTAAGCACTGTTTTTTCACTTCAAATGTAATCAGCCATAAACAGTTAAAAAGCCTTTCTTAAGTCACTAGGGTGTTAAATGTGAACAAAAATTGCAAATACTATTCCTATAATTCATCTAAGCTGTAACAGCAGTGTCCAAGATTTAATTGATTTAGAATGAATCCCATCTTTAATTTTCTAGGAACACACTGTTCCCTTAAGCATCCTGTGCTTTTTAGAGAACATTTCTACAGGTAAAAATGAAGTTAGAGGAACATTCATTATTTAAATAATAAGTATACAAAAAAATGCTATCAAGAGTCATTTCCTTGAACTTCACGGGTACACCAAATTAAAATATCAAACTTGATTTTCTGGTAGTGGAAGCTCAGATCTCATTAGATATATGGCTTTAAGATTGGTACCTCTGTTTATGAATTGCTGGAAAAACCTTTGTGATACGCTTTTTAAATAGTAGCATATTTCTGGAAATTTGAGTAAGGAAATTGGAAAATGCATGTGAAAACAGTGATCGCCTAAGTCATACTCTGGGGACCCCAAAATAAGAAGGACATGGACCTGTTGAGCGAGTCCAGAGGAGGGCCACGAAGACAATGAGAGGGCTGGAGCACCTCTGCTATGAGGAGAGGCTGAGAGAGTTGGGGCTGTTCAGCCTGGAGAAGAGAAGGCTCCGGGGAGACCTTATAGCCCCTTCCAGTACCTAAAGTGGGCCTACAGGAGAGCTGGGGAGGGACTCCTTATCAGGGAGTGTAGAGATAGGATGAGAGGTAACGGTTTTAAACTGGAAGAGGGGAGATTTAGATTAGATATTAGAAAGAAATTTTTCACTTTAAGGGTGGTGAGGCACTGGAACAGGTGCCCAGAGAAGCTGTGGCTGCCCCATCCCTGGAGGTGTTAGAGGCCAGTTGGGGCTTTGAGCAACCTGGGCTGGTGGGAGGTGTCCCTGCCCAGGGCAGGGGGGTTGGAACTGGATGATCTTTAAGGTCTTTTCCAACTCTAACCGTTCTATGATTCTATGATATGGTAATACTTTTTTTTTAAAACACATTAGAATTATCTGAGAGCAACATTTTACGATCCACATATTCAGGTTGACTTTGGCATCTGTGCCATAAGGTGTAGGCCGGTCACCCACGCAAGAATGCATCATGGGTATCTGCGATGCTTACGGCCAGTAAGTCACCTAATGAAAGCATTAGTAAAAATAAGACGATTCCGGAAAAAATCTAAATAAACATGCTCTGCCTACATAAGAAATAATATGTTTTCACAAAGATTGGTAACAGGTGGAATAACGCAACAGGAAAATACTTTGGGAAGAAAAATGTGGTAGACTTGGGTAGAAGGAGATAGGAATGTTATTTCTGTCAGTTGCTGCTGTGTGATTGGAATACCCATGTGTAGAAACACCAGTTTAATAACTGAAGAAGTAGAAAACCTGAGAAGATAACATTGTAATTGCTGTGTAGATTGCATTCAGAGCAGCCCCATAAATAGATCTGTCTGGGTGAAATCGGTGAGTGGCTGACTGGGAGCGGTCAGGAGTTACAGGGAATATTAAGTGCTGTTTATCCCGCAGTAAGGAAACCCTTATACTTGCATACTACCTTTGTGACCCAGAGCAAGGTTCATCCATACTCCCAGGAAAGTTTCCTGTCCTGGGCCAAAATACTGCAAGCGCTGCTTGTCTCCAAGGTCGGTGGCACTGGCTTTTCGCTTTGAGCAACGCCTGTTGTACAAGCACAAACACACCTATGTGCAGAGAGACGCTGCAAGATCAGGCTCTCCTGAAGGCACTGCTCGGTATCCTTATTCTCTCGGGAGCGTGTGTTGTTTTTCTTCTGGGTGATACACTTGCAGGGAGGGGAAAAAAAATATATCAGTAACTGTAAAGGAACTGGAAAGTTGTTTTTGAAAAGCTTAGAAAGCCGACACCTTTTGGCCTCCTATGTCAAAGGTGGGTAGAGAAGTGGTGGCACGATGCCAGCTCTAAGTACTGCAGCACATGGCACTGCTTTCTTCTGTCAGCATTGGGAAAATAGATCTGGCTTTCCACAGAGAAGTGGTTTACAGGATGGAAGAAGGCTACTGTACACTATCAAGAGGTTGACCTATGGAACGAAATACAGTATTTTTTGGCAACTTGCTGCTGGATAACTAACATGAGTTCTGGGAAAACTCTAGTACCAAAGCAAATTATTGTGGCATGTATTGTCACCATGCCAAGCGTATTTCACTGTGGAAAATCTTCAGCTACAATTACTTGAATATTTTTAAAGAATTATAGAAGTTTGAAGCACATTATCTCTTAGTTCTTTGGACTTATTTCCAGAAAATTATATGCCTTGTTTGTTTAGTAGGTTATTTTGCAAGTATTTTTAATTCTACAGTTTTCTTGCTTTTAACTCCCAAGAACTGATTGTGAGGTCAGTTCACTATGAAGCAAAATTAAACTTAATACTGTAAATTTATTGAGAACTAGTACTAGGTTTTGGTATTTCAGCATTCTAAGCAGAGGCTTGTGCATGTAGGGAGAGAACAGACTTTTTATAGTTCTGAATCACAAAAAGTAGCTTGTCTTCTAAGTCTTCATGTATTCATAATTTTAGAACATAAGCGATGGCTTCTGGTTCACATTTACTAGTAGTTAATGACCTCACTTAGGACCTCAGTTCATTCAAGTAATTGTTCATTGCCAGATAATACTCTTTCATCAATCAGTCACTGATTTCTGTAAGTGGGAGAAGTAAAAGGCAGAAATTTTTTTTTAAAGCATGTTTGTTCACTGTGAATGGCCACGTTTATTTGGTTTTCTCATATTTTTTTTTTAAAGTTTGAGTGGATGAGTAATATAATTGTGTGCGTGTACAGATATATATTTCTTAAATACACTTTTATTATGAAAACAGCTTAACACTAAATGTATATTATATATTCAAGCCACAGTTAAAATTGTATACATTAATTACAGGTTTATCAATAGATTATGGAGAGAACAAACTTTACTGGATCAGTTCAGGAAATGGAACCATAAATAGATGCAACTTGGATGGTGGTAATCTTGAAATAATAGATTCAATGAAAGAAGACTTAACAAAAGCCACAGCTTTAACCATTATGGGTAAGTCCAGTGGTAATAACATAGTTTTTAAATGATTGGAAGCTAATTAATGGTGAAATATTAAAAGCTTGGAGAAGCTACTTTTGTTTTAATGTAAATAATACATACAGTACATTCGCCAATGAGACTGATTTTTTTTTTTTTTTGTGAAAAACATTTTTGTATTTCATTGAACAGACAGTTACGATCTGTATTTCAAGCAGATATTTCTAAGTATAGTCTTGTATATATATACACAGGATGAAGGTTACTTTAGTAGTTACTTGTAAAGCATGTTGGAAGGAAGTGTGTTATGCTGTTTATTACAGAGAATTTTCTATGACTTGTTTCTTCTGCTGCTCACTTCTTTCTGTTACCTTAGTTCAGGATAGTCCTAGTTTGTGGGATTGGCTTGCGCTTTGTGAAGTTTTCTTTGGGTTATGAATTGATGATTTGGACAAATTGATGATTTGGATTTTCAGATGTCTGCTAACATTCTACGTATTAAATTGGTTAAAAAAAAGTTCTGTTATACTTTGCACAAAAGAAAGGTTTGGAATGTTTAAAAACTTCTAAATTATTCACAAAAAAAAAAAGTAATCCAAAGAAGAACGGTAACATAAAGAAAAATTCCTAAGAAATTCAAGAAGTTTTTAAGTTGAAGGTTGCTGAATATTATGAGAATATTGCTTTGAATTAACTGTTTCCCATATGCATCTTCAGCTCTTGGCCCTCGCTGGACCTGCAATACAGTGTGTCTGACTCAGAACTAGTGATTTATATTATTCCAGAGATCACTTTAGAACTTTTTGCATTTCCTCCAAATGTTTTGCTCACCTCTGCTCTGGTTCAATTAAAAATTATTTGAAATTAACTCGGGTGTTCCAAAAAAAAGTTCAGTTGATAAGTAGACTTTTGGTGGGATAGTTGACTCATACACTGCCAGAGTCTTTATAAAAAGTATTTTATTTGATTGATTGATTGATTATCTAATGTACATATAGTTGGTGTGCTTGTGAAAGTTATGCTAGATGAACTCCAAAGACTTTATGCATATAGTGTAAATTAAGTCATGTTTTGAACTAGTAACTGCTAACATATTTTCATTATACTGTTCTGGTTTGAGGTAAAACAGGACATATACACATATTTGGCTAGTATTGAACTCTAAATGCCATCAAAATCTGTTGGAGAGGGAATGCTTTTATATATGCGTCATAAACAAAAGCAAGTTTTGTGTCAGAAGGAGTCATGAATGTTAATATAGGAAAATTGTCTCTCATTGATTTGATTGTGACTAGAAATAGAATGAATAGATGCCCTTTACTTTAGGGAGCTATTGCAAGTCTTTAATAGGAGATGTAAAGAGTCTTTGGTCATTCTGTCACTGAGATGCCTGAGGTATCACATCTTCATCTGTGACTCACAGAAGCTACAACAGCGATGATCCATCTGAGATATTGGATAAAGAGTTTATAGCTTTCATTTAAAGACAAGTGTTTCATGCTCGTTTGCATGAAAGTAGTTGCATTTTTGCAGATGTGGAGATGTGAGAATTTCTGCCGCATAGTTTTTAAACACAAGTGTACATCTAATATTCCTAGTTTGGGATGCTTTGTTTTTATGGGTGATGGCAATTCTTCCTACTCAAAATTGATAAACAAAACTTACAATGTGTTTCAGTTTTTCTGTTTGTTTTGCTTTTGGATTTTGTCTGTTGGAGCCGTAGCTGTAATAAACTGCAATATGACATTGCGGTATGATTCCATATATAAATCCGTTGGAGAAAAGTGCAAACAAATACATTTTTATAAACAGTACTGTATGTGCTGATTGAAAAACATGAAAAGTTTCTATATTCATTTCTCCTGTATGTTTTTATATTGTGGAACATATTGTAGCAACATAAATGTCATCTATGTTCTTGCAGTGCTGGTGGCTTTACATCAGCTTCTTAAAGTCAGGCTTTCCTGCATGAGAATGGATCAGAACAGAAAATGGAATGTTATATGAAACAAGATAAGACAGCTGTAATTGATAAATGATCACAACTAATAATATATAAATAAAGAACAATGACTTCTTTATTTATATATTCCGATGCAATTTAATAGAAGGATCTAGCAGGTGAATCACAGTAATTACGGTGTTTATTGCATCATTTTTTGGTCGGTTTCATAAATTTTCTTGACTGCTTTTATCTAAGAACACAGTAACTGCATAAAAAACAAGATGAGCTGGAATGTTTTTTCTGTGTATATACTAAGCTAACTTTTTTTACTATTTGAATTCATTAGTGACTGAAAAAGAAAACGGGTATGATATCTGTGCCCAACCTCTTAGCTGTTTTGTACCATTTAAATTCCACTCAGTGCTGCAGGGTCCTGTAGGCTTCTGCTGTCTTTTCATTTTTCTTTCTTTAACATTTAGTGTTTCCCCAGGTAAAAGCAGTATTTTGGAAAGCTTATATTTTTTGTTAATTTAAGTATATGATCATGTCATATTGTTGGGTTATGTTTCCACTGGGGCAGAAAGAGGAGATAGAGTTGCATATTTTGAGACTCCCTTTGTACAGTAGTCTCACCAGGTCATACATTGTTCAGTTGTTGTTGATCATCAGAACCTTTATTGGTTTGAAGAGCTAAAACAAGGAAAAGGTGGAGGGAACCTCAGTGGATTGAGGGGACAGGGTAATGTGATCTAAGATAGCCCTGGTTCCCGTGCCCCCTGCCAAGGGTGGGTGCGTTGGGGGAGAAAGGATGGTCGGAAAAATTGCTGAATTTCTAATAAATTTACTATACCGGTGATCTCTTCTAGGACCTCAGTCCTTCTTGCCTCTGAATATTTTTTTAGCTGTTTGTGAAGCATCTCGGAGCTCCCAGAGACACCCAAGGGTAATCCAATGGTCTGCATGAAAAGCTAGTGTCTTCCATTCCTTGTCTGGACAGCCTTTTGCATACACAACTAACAGATCTTCTGACAGTTTCTGCTGGTTTTTGCTATATCTTAGAGTTTTCATTCCAGAAGGTTTTTCCGAACTATTAAAGAACTAACGACTGACAGACGCTTGACCCAAGACAGACTTCTTTCTTGCTTCGGTGATCTCTGTGCTGTTCTGATATCTCTGTGTTACCTTGATCTTTGATTCTGTTAATTTCAAAATGGGAAAAGAAATGAGAAGCACTCCATGGTTATGTACTGTGATATGAACTCAATAAATAACGCTAGCTAAGTCATTAATGTTTTGTTTTGCTATGTAATATAGCTTATGGAGTAGTTCAGAGCTTCACCAGGTAATGATGAATGTCATTCCCCTTTAGTAGCACTCCTCAGTCTCCTCACTGTTTGTACTTCATTGCTTTCAATCCCTCTATTTTAGTGTTGCAGTTTAGCCGTTGTAAACTGTTTGGAAGTTACCACTACTGTTTCAGATGTTTACTGTTGTTTAGTCCTTTCCAGATTCTGTTTAATGTTTTCCTATTACATCCTTTAGTGGGACCATATAGAAGGGGATGATAACGTTAGCAAACAAGTTGGTGCCAAAGTGACTCTCAGGTTTAGCATTGAGGGAAATGGAAAAAAGTTACGTAATTCACACCTTTCTGTATTTTGGTTCTTTCTTTTATTGGTTTTCTACTCAGTAGTGTCAGTCGTCTTTCTCTTTCCATATGCAGAGCTCCAAAATGCCTAGACTTTTGGTGCCTGCTTTTGCTACATCTTTTTGAGCATGATATAGATGGGATGAAAATTATATTCTATTTGAAAGTAAAGCATTTGAATATATACAAAATTACTATTTTTTTCCATGCCTACAAAAACTGATTTTTGCTGTTGTCAATCTGTATTACAAAGGTGTTGCTATAAATCCACATTTGCTTTTCTACTTGTCTCACTTTTTCTTCAAATTCACATTCACTGTGTGAAATGTCAGTGTATGCAACATCAATCATTTTTAGCTAATTTACCATTCAAAACTGCCTGTGAATTCTTTTAGTACCTCCCACTGTTTATTGTCTTGCATTTGGTCAACAGTAATTTTTTTCTGCTCCTATGTTAACTATTCATTTTATTTTCTTCAAAAAACTCTGAAGTTTCTTCTGGTCTTTTAGAACCTTATCTAATTCACAGCACCCTATGCCACATGTAATTTTCAATACGTGCTCCTGACACCACGTACAAATTGATAACAAATATATCCACTGTTTTGGAAACTCAGGGTGTTCCATGTGACAATCTCTCTAATTTTCTTATATGGTACAGTGATACTTTTTTCAACATTGAGAAAATACTTCCTATGCTTGTGTTAAGGTCTGAGTTTAATGTATCATTTTCAGCATCTGATTCTAGCAGTTTTTTTCTGGTAGCCAGTGTCTGGGTGTAATCAAACTATATAGAAGTATTTGGCGTTCTGCAGGAAGACTCATTTCCTCCCTTCCAAATTACTTAATGAAAATGGTTCTTTGACTGTAACTGAAACAGGTTAGAAATTTACCTTTGTGGTGAGAAGTAGATCTATTTCTGAATTGGTGAGCAGAGCCATTATATCACAACATTTGGATTGCAAAGGAACTTGCAGCAGCATCTGAATGTATTTCCAAACTGGTATATTCTTTCTTTAATGACATATAGCTCGGAATCATGAATTGAGCATTGCCAGAAAAGTATTGATTAGTTATTGTAAGTTTGTCGCTGAGAAGAAAAAGATATCGAAGGCTCCTGTCAGCAGTTTTGGTGGAAGTAATTGACTGGATTTTGTATCAGGTCCTCACAGAAAGACAGTTTACACAAAATCCAGCTCATTTCACTACAAAATAGGTATATGGTGTAGATTGTATAGTCAAGATATAATTTGTTGTGCGTTGGTGATTTATTTTTTTTTTAAATACTTATGGTAGAAACCTCAAAGGAAATATTCCATGATACTGAGAAGTAGCATTTTCTAATTGCTGCTTACTAGTGTAAAATAGATTAACTTCATGAAGTGAATGACTCTATGTATAAGTGCTATTTCTGTTGAAATTAATCTAAAAAGATACAATCAGTAATATAACAAAATCAGACATATGTATTAGCTTTTTAATGGGAGTGCAGATATTAGAACAATGTCTTTTCAACACAAACTGTATATAATGCCGTCATTAAGGTGTATTTTCAAACAACCAGAACAGACAGTAACAATTACAGTATTTCGTTTTAGACGGGAAATGTGGTTCATATTACCAAAATATATTCCCTGGTGCTGTTTAACATCTTTGTTGGAGACATGGACAGTGGCATTGAGTGCACCCTCAGCAAGTTTGCTGACGACACCAAGCTGTGTGGAGTGGTCGACATACTGGAGGGACCTGGAGAAGCTTGAGGTGGGCCCAAGCCAACCTCATGAAGTTCAACAAGACCAAGTGCAAGATCCTACACATGGGTCAGGGCAACCCCAAGCACAAATACAGGCTGGGTGGAGAATGGATTGAAAGCAGCCTTGAGGAGAAGGACCTGGGAATGTTGGTGGATAGGAAGGTCAACGTGAGCCGGCAATGTGCACTTGCAGCCCAGAAAGCCAACTGCATCCTGGGCTGCATCAAAAGCAGTGTGGCCAGCAGGTTGAGGGTCTACTCTCCTCTGCTGAGGCTCCACCTGGAATCCAGCTTTGGAGTTCTCGGCACAAGAAGGACATGGACCTGTTAGAGCGAGTCCAGAGGAGGCCACAAAGATGGTCAGACGGTTGGAACGCCTCCCCTATCAAGATAGGCTGAGAGAGTTGGGGTTGTTCAGCCTGGAGAAGAGAAGGCTCCGGGGAGACCTTATAGCAGCCTTCCAGTATCTGAAGGGCACCTGCAAGAAAGCTGGAAAGGGACATTTTACAAGGGAATGTAGTGATAGGACGAGGGGTAATGGCTTCAAATAGGAAGAAAGGAGATTCAGATTAGATATCAGGAAGAAATTCTTCACTCCAAGGGTGGTGAGACACTGGCCCAGGTTGCCCAGGGAAGTTGTGGCTACCCCATCCCTGGAGGTTTTCAAGGCCAGGTTCGACAGGACTTTGAGTAACCTGGTCTGGTGGGAGGTGTCCCTGCCCATGGCAGGGGGGTTGGAACTAGATGATCTTCAAGGTCTGTTCCAACATAAACCATTCTATGGTGCAGTTTCCTTTCATCATGAGATTAAATAATATATTGATTATCTGATTTATGTTTTATCCTAAGTAAAGTTTCAAAAATAACACCAGAACACTGGTAACCACAATTTCTAGTAACTCAAGTGGTGGGAGCTGAGACTTCTCTGGATATAATTGCAAAGTGAAGGGGGCTGCTTAGATCAGGAAACTTCAAATACATACACCTTAATTTTCCAAGTCATCAGTCTTCTAATTGCCGTAACACCATTCATTACATTAGCATTAATATATGAAATATATCTAGGCAATTTGCCCGGTTCTAAGTACAGTACATAGTTGTCTTCCATAAATACTCAAACCACCATTAATGAAAACTAATGGCCCATCAAAATCTGCATTCAGAGTACTGCTTGAAATCTCCAAAGGACTGTCCACAATGCTAGTGTAGCAATTTTTGGCATTTGAAATTACTGTTTCCCGATAAGTTGCTACGCTTAATGCTAATTACCCAACAACATGGATAAATACAACAATTTTAATGTATATTATAACCCAGTTTCAGCAACAAGATTGTAATTAGTGATCGAACAACACTCTTGTTAGCATAATCAAGCAAATAAATCATTTAACTTCAGTTTGATATTTAAAGGTTTTAAATACTGTTATTTCTTCCCTAGTTCATGCAAGCAAGTTGTCTTTATGCTACAGTCAAGTCATTTTGTAAAATCATCTAGTATATTTTAAAATTAATATAGAAATGGATTAATTCATCCTAGTACTAGAAATCACAGATGAGTTATCTACTGAGAGAATATATTGATAATGCAGACAGAAATAATCCAAAACTCTGCTTAGAATTGTGGTCAAAAATAGCTGTGTAACATGTTGAGGGTTTTTTTGGTGTGAGACTGTGTTGTGGCATATATTGGCCTTGAAGCAGTTTCTGAACAATTAAAACCTGTATTCTTTAGGTCTTAGGGCATAACTAGCCAGCTGTGACCAGGTCATGTTTTGTGGCAGGTAAGAGGTTTGTCCTCAAGATATCTGTACTTCAGAATTTGTGGGTTGGTTTTGGTTGGTTTTGTTTGGGTTTTGTGTTGTTGTTTTTTGGTTGGTTGTTTTTTTATGGTTAATATACCTGGATTGTCAGGATTTGCATGACCTTCACCTTACTTAAATTTTCAGGTTGTGTTTCTCATTTAACTCCCCATACTGTATCCATATCTCTTTCTAAAACTTGTAGTACACCATATAAAGCCTCCATGTAAAAGAAGAATAAATGCTAGTTCAGTAACATTTTGTAAGTTATATTTTCAATTAAATATTTATCCAGGTGTCATCTTAACAAGGATGGAAGAGGAAGTTAAAAGAATCATTATGAAGTGTATTTTGAGAATTCTCTGGTGATTTGTCGTGATTTGTCCTTTTTAGCGGCGTAGGTGATGTTAGAGACTACTCAGCTTCTGTGTTCACAGTCAGGTACTTCAAGGACTAGTAATAAGTTTATGCTGTGATGATTTCTGTTTCTTGTGTCATGAAAGGAGGGAAAGAAGAACTCTATGATCTGACATGTCTGACAACATTGATGGAAATTGTCTAGATACTGTTAACTACATAAGAAGGTAGCAATAGTCTCAATTAGTAGCTCAGTAAGCAAAAGAGGCACATGATGGGACATTCACTTGGTGATGTAGAAATGGTTTTGCTCTATACTAATACTAAAGGGGAGAAAGGAAACTCTTCGTGGTGCAGCTAATTATTAGTAATTGAACTTCTTGATTAAGCACACGCCATGCCTTCATCTGTCGGTAAAAGAATACAGAAAGTTGGTTATTTGGGGGTTTTGTTTCATTTCCCTAAAGAGAAAGGCAAGTCAACAGATCTCAGTTTTGGGAGCTGTTGAAACCATAGCCAAGCATGAGTTTTTTCACAAAATACTAAAGAAATGCCTGAGAGCGTTTGATCACTTCTTTGAAGTAAGTGATGCAAAACACCAAAACTGTATGTGTTTTGCTTCCTTCCTGTACTCCAGTCTTAAAAAAAGAAAATATTTTATGGTTGGGTTTAGATATGTAAACCAGTATGTTGTAGTATGCTATGTGCAGGACAGCAGGCATTACCAAAATTATTTAATGGGCCATTCTGAGTCATGGTGAAATAGAGGATTTGAAGACTAAAATCACTTCTTCACATATAATCATTTCATTGAAAAAGTTAGGCTAAACCTTTAGGATAGATAATTCGTTATTGTGGGTCATAATCTCAAAAAAAAAAAGAAAAAAAAAAAGAAGGCAGTGGCAAATTCCTATGATTTCACTTATGGAGTATATCACAGTCACTTTTATATTCTTTGCTCACATCTGTCTTTCTGTTATAATTCACACCATCAAAATTAAGCACAGGAATTTCTTGCTGTAAGGATTATCTGATAAAAAGCATCATCAGATGCAAGCTACTATTAATTTAACAGATTGATACTGCAGGATGATCTTTTCACTCAGTCAATCCTGGCATCTTTGGATGTGTAGGATATAGAATTCCTTTATATTTTACACAAGTTTCACTGGAGAGTTCCATTTTTGTCTCCGAGTCTTCATATTCAGAATATTTTTGTTCTAGAGATTGTTGTCTCATCATATACCTGTGAAGACTACTCAATAAATGCTTTTTTCCCCTTGATATTTTCAGAGTTTATTTTCTTTTGTGCAGTAGCTTTTTACAGTTACTGCAATGGAAATTATTTTTCAGATCTGTAACTTTCATCATGAAACACTCAACTGTCTGGCTTTATAAATTAGTTATTTAAATATTAAACCGGCAGCATAGGCAACAATTAATTTAACTGAAAAGAAAATTAACTAGAAATGAAGCTAATACACAACATCTGTTGGAAAGGTAGTGTTCCCGAAGTTTAAAAGTGTTTTTTTTTATCTGGGTTTTTACTTCTAGTTCATCAACAGTAATAACTTTTTCTGTCTGAAATTCAAATGCTGATGATGTTAAACTCACCATTATACAGACTTGCCCCATTTAATTATTTCATTTAAGGTGTTTAAAAGATACATAACTATTTGGAGAAAAAAAGGAAATGTTCATACTTTTTTCTTCATGTAGAACATTGCTGCGAGATTGTATTTCACAGTAATTAATACTTTAAATATAGTGAAATGTTAACTCACTGCAAAGCAATAGTTTGTTAGTAACCTAAGCATATGGTACTGTCCATATACGGCCAATTACATTGTTCCAGTTGGAAAATATACATGATAAATGGAAGATAAAATTGAATTCAAGCAGCTGCTATAATTTCTTTTCCTTTTTCTCTTGTTTTTCCTTTCATGGTTAATTTTAACATTCTCATGAAAACTATGTTGTGTTGCCCTTGAGACTATTGGTCAAATCTAGGTCTGAGGTAATATGATATGAAAATGTTAGCTAGTTCAGTTGGTTTAAAATAGTTACTTTTCCAAAAGACTTGGAGCACAGAGGAATTGCTTGCACTTATTTTTATACTAGTTTGTTAACTGAGAGAATATAACAGAGATGAGCCAATGAAACCTCTCATCCTGCTGGAGGACCTCAACCACCCTGACATCTGCTGGAAAAGTAGCGCAGGGAGCTGTACGCAATCCAGGGGACAAATGGAGTGCATCAAGGATAACTCCTTAAGCCAGGCAATAGACAGACAGCCCCACTAGAGGGAATGCGATACTGGACCTGATGGTCACCAATGCAAGTGAGCTAATTGGTGATGTCACGATTGGAGGCAGCCTGGTCTGCAGTGATCATGCACTAGTGGAGTTCACAGTCCTGAGGAACATAGGTCAGGCGAAGAATTAAGTCAGGACCCTGAATTTTAGGAAAGTAAAATTCCAGCTCTTCAAAGAGTTGGTCAATAGGACCCCCTGGAAAACTGTCCTCCAGGACAAGGGAGCAGAACAGAGCTGGCAGATCTTTAAGGATGCTTTCCACACAGCGCAAGAGCTCTCAATCCCCAGGTGTAAGAGATCAGGAAAGGAAGGCAAGAGACTGGCATGACTGAGTTGAGACCTGCTGGTCAAACTAAAGGGCAAGAAAGAGATTCACAGGCAGTGGAAGCAGGGACACGTATCCTGGGAAGACTATAGGGATGCTTCCCAGTTGTGTAGGATGGGGTCAGGAAGGCCAAGGTGCAGCTGGAGCTGAACTTGGCAAGGGACACAAAGAATAATTAGAAGGGCTTCTACAGGTATGTCAGCCAGAAAGGAAGGTCAAAGAAAGAGTAGTCCCCCTGATGAGCAAGACTGGCAAACTGGTAACAACGGATGAGATGAAAGCTGAAGTACTCAACAACTTTTTTTCCTCAGTCTTCACTGGCAACCTCTCTCCCCACACCTCTCAAGTGGATGGACCGTGGGTCAGGGACTGGGAGAGAAAAGTCCCTCCCACTTTAAGAGAAGATCAGGTTTGTGACCACCTGAAGAACCTGAATATACACAAGTCTATGGGGCTTGATGAGATGCATCTGAGAGTCCTGAGGGAACTGGCTGATGTGGTTGCCAAGCCATACTCCATGATATTTGAAAAGTCATGTCAGTCAGGTGAAGACCCCGGTGACTGGAAAAAGGGAAACATCATACCCATTTTTAACAAGAGTAGAAAGGAGGACCCTGGGAACTACCAACCTGTCAGCCTCACCTCTGTGCCTGGGAACATTATGGAACAGATCCTCCTTGAAGAATCCTCAGCCTTGCCAGCTGAGGCCAAACCACAACACTATGCTAAGGCACATGGAAGACAGGGAGGTGATTTGATACAGCCGATGTGGCCTCACCAAAGCCTGCCTGACCAACCTCGTGGCCTATGATGGAGTGATTACATCAGTAGACAAGGGAAGAGCTACAGATATAATCTATCTGGATTTCTGTAAGGTCTTTGACACAGTCCCCCACAACATCCTTCTCTCTAAATTGGAGAGGACCAGATGTGACGGGTGGACTGTTGAGTGGATGAAGAATTGGCTGGATGGTTGCATCCAGAAAGTAGTGGTCAACGTTTCAATGTCCAGATGGAGATCGGTGACAAGTGGTGGCCCTCAGGGGTCCATGTTGGGACCAGTACTGTTTAATATCTTCATCAATCACATAGAGGGATTGAGTGGACCCTCAGCAAGTTTGTGGACAACAACAGCTGAGTAGTGCGTTGGACACACCTGAGGGGTGGGATGCCACCTAGAGGAACCTTGACAGGCGCAAGAAGTGGGCTTGTGTGAACTTCATGAGGTTCAGCAAGGCCAGTGCAAGGTCCTGCACCTCTGGGTCAGGGCAACCGCTGGTACCAATATAGGCTGGAGAATGAAACTATTGAAAGCAGCCCTACCGAGAAGGACTTGGGGGTATGGGTGGATAAGAAGCTGGACATGAGACAGCAATGTGTGCTTGCAGCCCAGAAAGCCAACCATATCCTGGGCTGCATCAAAAGAAGTGCGGCAAGCAGGTCAAGGAAGGTGGTTCTGCTTCTCCAGTACTGCATCCAGCTCTGGAGCCCTCAGCATGTGAAAGACATGGACCTGTTGGAGTGTGTCCACAGGAGGCCACACAGATGATCCGAGGGCTGGAGCACCTCTCCTGTGAGGACAGGCTGAGAGAATTGGGGTTGTTCAGCCTCAAAAAGAGAAGGCTTCAGGGAGACCTAATTGTGACCTTTCAGTATTTAAAGGGGGCATACAGGAAAGATGGGGACAAACTTTTTAGCAGGGTATGTTGTGATAGGACAAGGGGTAACGGCTTTAAACTAAAAGAAGGAAGATTTAGACTACATATAAGGAAGGAATTTTTTACACTGAGGATGGTGAAACACTGACCCAGGTTGCCCAGAGAGGTGGGAGATGCCCCATCCCTGGAAACATTCCAGGTCAGGTTGGATGGGGCTCTGAGCAACCTGATCTAGTTGAAGGTGTCCCTGGTCATTGCAGGGGCGGTTGGACTAGATGCTCTTTAAAGGTCCCTTCCGACCCAAACTACTCTATGATTCTCTGAAACCTTGTTTTATTACTGAGACATCCTAGAAGGCTAGTACCAGAACTACATTTTATTTGATTGATTAAATTTTACTTAACAAAGTATAATATAGGAATATTGGAAAAATACAGGCTGTGCATCCTCAGAAGTATACTTTTAAATTCATACCATAAAAATCCATAGCTGCTTTTCTGAAGCAGTGAGCTACAGAATGTTAGCCAGTCACTAAGGCGGTTGACTTGACTAAGTCAGGAGAAACTGATAATCCACAGTGAGCCTGAAGGAAGGTCATTGTACTGTTTTAGTCTTGGGACTTCCGGACTTAAGTCTTAAGGACTCAGGTAGGGTGTTCTGGCATTCAATGAAAATGAGAAACCAAGCACTGTGAAATGTATTAATGACTGTGAAACTTGCTTGTCATGCTGGGACATTGAGGCCATCCCATCATACATCTGCGTGTACTCTAGAGATCGTGAGGACTCAAGTGTTAAGGACTTGAAGTCAGAAGATTGGCTGTGGTTTCTGTGTCAGTGTTTGCCCATTAGTTCGTTGAAGTTTGTTTGATACCAAAGCTGTTAAAAAACATATTCTTGTGCATTAGGAGATAGAGCCTGCTTCTAATTATTTTTTTCATGATTTCTTAGTTATTGATTATAATTTGGTTTTAAAGAAAAATGTGTTTTAGCATTACAAGCAATTTTATTCACTTGTGAAAATGAATTTCTTCCCTAGGGTAAAGTCAGTAGAATTTCCATATGTAACTAGGCATTTTTATTCAGGATTTTCTATGAAAGTAGCCTCAAATCAGCAGTTGTTGCCGCAAAAGTAGAACTGGAGAAGACTGCTTTCATATCTGCTGCATCTTAATAATATGGTAACTTCAGCTTCTCTCTGTAACCTTCTCTCCATAATACTTCCAGTGCAATACCCCACATCTTCCACCCTAAGACCTCACCCCGGTTTCTCTTCTGTACAACAGATGTCTCCACATCTGCACTGTGAGCACTTGTAGAGCCTTTCCCCATTCACAGTTCCGCAATTTGCTGTCACAATACCCCATTTTCTTCCATGTATTCCTTAAATTTCCCTTTTTTTTTTTCTCTCCAATCTATTCCCCATCTTCTGTGTGTCAAAACAAAGCACAGGCTGTTGCCACCCTGGAGCTGCACGTGAAGTGATATTCTGGCCAGCACATGTGCCGCGTGGCCATCTGCCTGCCAGCAAACCAGTCAATCATTCTGCTCTTTCCCAGTATACTGGGGCTCGGTCAGACAAGATTGTGTATGGTGTGGCTTTTGAGTTTGTCACGGAAGTATGGCATATGCGTGTTCTTGGTTTCACTTCAAAAGGAAATCTGTATTTTGACAAAGGTTGCGTTAGCTCTGCGCGTTGATTTTTCCTAAGGTTGGAAATAGTTATCAAAAACTAGCAGAATTGTCTCGTGCCTCTACTGTGAAAATTGGAAGACAGGATGTTGTTGTTCCCGTTACACTTGATAGAAATAGCTGGCAGTGCTTGGCGTTGGATTTGTTTGTCTGCAGCTAGAAACATCAGGAAGTTCTTCACTGAAATAATGCTTTTATGCAATGACTGAAGGATGACGTTAAGAGTTAGCGTTGGCTAAGTGTTTTCTGTATGTTCGGTATGCTCTGTGTTTCAGTCTCACCCAGACAGGAAAGGACTGATTTGCTTTGCTTCCAGCATCCATTGAGATTGATGAATAATGGGAACAAGCTGGCTGAAATTAATTATGATAAACATGAAAATATTATGTTATAAGGGGAAAACAGCTGAAGGACTTTGGATTGGTTAGGTAAGGAGCTCTTCACTGTGAACATTCAGTCACTATGAGTTAGCTGAGTTCTTGTTTTGGAAGCGAGTTTAAGTTGTCAAGTGTTTAGTCTGTTAAAATTAGACAGGAAGCATCATTACTATGTTTATTATTCTTTTGGATCTGACAAAAGATCGCTTGCCTTTCAGAAATTCACTTTTGCAATTTCAGCGTGTTCTTTAGTTTCCTCTGAACTGAACCATTGCCATGTGCCTCATGGAAGATACGTACGTGGAATATGTTAGTTTGCATTAAACAAATGATTCCATCTTGAGTGTGCAATGCTGGTGCCTGCGTATGTGAAATTTAAAGGTTGGGTTTTTTTTCTGTCTTGGCAAGTCACAAATGGCTGATTTCAGCATCCCGATTCTCAAGTTGTGATAGTCTCAGATGCGATATAAAGGTGAGCAGTCCTTGGGCACTCTGATTCATGACACCTGACTCTACTCGCACTGGCCGTACTGTCAAGGACTAACAGTGCCGTACTACAGAGCTTTTCCATTGTCACCCCGATGTCCTTATCGAAACACTGATAGGATGTAGCTGTTGTAGAAAACAGTTCTGTCATCTTAATGTCATCCTCCAGAGCTCCAGTAAAACTAATAAATGTGGCCTTTTATATACATAAGGGTATAAAGGGATACCAAGAGAGTGAAGGGCTTTCTTCTGATTTCCCCTAATTTTAACCTATTCTGCCTTTCAAGCCTTAGCAATAGGGAATACAGATTTTCTATGAGAACTGCTGTGGAGGTTTTGAAAAATACATATTTAATATTCTTTTCTTCTGTTTGCTTTATTTTTTCCCTGCTGTGTTTCCCAAAAGATCTTCTTTGCTTTTTCCTTTTTTGCTTTGTGGTGGTTGTGATTTTTTATAGCCCATTTGTACAATATCAAGTGATGGTGTGAACCACAAAATATTCAAAACTTGGTGGGAATACCACCCCAATACTGGTTTGAGGAAAAGTAATAAAGATTCTTACCTTAAAGAAATTATAAACCATTGACACTGAGCCATCTTACTAGCGTTCATTAGATGAATAAAAGACCAGCAAACTCTTTAACTGACGAAGAACTTTCATTAATTCCAGCAGGTAATGAGTCGAAGTCTCAAAATGACAAACTGGTAACACTGATAATTGTTGTATATTTCTGAACAAAACTAAAGCAATCTCTAACGCTGATATTTAAATTATGTTAACGGGGCTTCAAAAATAACATTTTCCCGAAATGATGTAAGTGAAACAGAGATTATACATCTTGTGTATACCTTTCATTTCTTGAAATGTCTTTTAAATTGCTTGTCTTCGTACACTGTTGTTTAAATTGTGATGAAGATTATCTTTGCATTACTACTGACATCGGTGTCTTAATTTCTTTTTTAATGAAAATTTACATTCCACAGTAACCGGTATTGCCACAACAATATGATCGAGCTTAGTGTTTCTATCCTTATGTCACTTTAGAAACCTGTGTGAATTTAAGTGAAATCTTCATGACTGAAGTCACCTGAAATCCCACCCTTGAAAAATATGTTGCACATAATGCAATTGTGCATCAAGTGAGAATTCTGTCATAAATTTTTGACGAGTTCTACATACTATGATTCAAGTATTCTACATGTGTGAATTGACGAGGATGGTTTGAAGTTTTATGCTAGTATGTGCATAGCAGATCTCATTTTTTTGGTTATTTTAAGATCTTGTGTAAATTAGGATGAAAAACTTACTATTCTTGTAAGTGGGTAATTTCAATAATTTCTTTAAGACAGTAACTAGATCCTTAATGATTTTTATGGTAATTGTCGTACTTATTAATTTGAACACTCAAGTCAAGCAATGAAAACCTGGAACCAGACTTCCTGTCGTCTCTACATACATAATGAATGGATATAGCAAAGTTTGAGAGAAATCCCTGTGTGGTAGTAGTATATGATCTGTGAATAAGGTTTTGTAACTTCCAGTTATAAGTTGGGAATTCATTTTTTCCACTTAAAAATATGTGAAAACCTATCACTAAAGAGAGAAAAGTGCATTTATAAATCCAAAATTTCTGTGTTTAAAATAAGAAAAATACATTATTTATTCTTTGAGCAATTTTCCTTAAAATTAGTCTGAAGATTAACCTCAAAATCTTTTTCCCACCTTAGGTTTCAAGCATATGTAATTTGATAGTAATCCTCTTAATTTTTAAAATTTGAAAATTTTACAGATAAAAAGCTTTGGTGGGCTGACCAGAACTTAGCTCAGATTGGTACCTGTAACAAAAAAGATGGAAGAAACCCAACTGTCCTGCGAAACAAAACTTCAGGTGTTGTACATATGAAAGTGTATGATAAAGCATCACAGCAAGGTATGTAAGATTTTAAGCATGTTTAGCTCTTAGATTGCCTATTATCTTTTCCCATGTTACTCTCCAAACATGGCTAGAACAAAAGAATATGTTTTTCCTTGTAATTCAGGGATAAAATAATATAAAATATTTTTTTAATTTAATAGATTACTGAATATAATAGGATAACTGATGTAGAATATCTGCCTGATATATTTTGATTTATCATGTTTTTTGAAGTTTACACTACAGTGAAGTTTGAGGCAATCTAAGTTTAACATTTTTAGTAAAAAAAAAAAAAATCAGTATGTGAACCTCATCTCAAATCATTGAATTTTAAGAAGTGAAGTATTATGAGAGAGTTCATTAATATTCCTAATTATCTATTTATTTTAAGACAGTTTAATTCATCTAAATTGACAGAAATGACAGTAGCATAAACCAAAGGTGGGATAGCAGAAAAATGGGGGAATATTGCTAATACTGCCAAAACGTAGTTGGCAAAGGGGGAGCTAAGATAATACGAAAAATTGTAATTTGGGGTCATGCACACAGTTTTATGAATTTGAAGATCAGTGATGAAGACATTTGGGAAATTCATTAGAAAGAGATTATTTCTGATTCCAGCTACTTTCAAAGTGTTGATGGTTGCACTGAAAGTGACGAGGAGGGGGTCTACATGAAACAAATGATTTAATTCTGCAGAGAAGCTTCCAAATGAACACAGGATGGAGCTAAGCTGTCTGATGGACAATAAGTATTATATGTACAGAGTACATTAAGTCAGTTCCATATTGAGCACTTCTGGGAACACTTACCATTTTACCTAATCTAGGAAACACCAAAGGTGCTTGGCCAGTCTTGCCCTTAGTTTTAAATGTGGTGGAACAGTAAGTAATAAACATTTAGGTATTCAGTAATGTTTCTGTCATTTGAAAATGCTTGAACTCCCTGCCACGGAGACGTACAGATGGCCTCGTGAGTTCCCACGTGTTAGCAATATCTGGGGTCTATGGCATTAATATGCATCTTCCACTGTAAAAAAGTCAAGAAAAGGAACAGTTCTTTTTGTATTACTGAACTTTAACCGTAATGAGAGCCCTGAAGTTGTGTAATGAAATGTCACCTTGCTGATCTATATTTGACCGAGCAATGTAAGGTTGGATATAATTCTTATATCCAAAAGGATATAAAAATTAAACAGTGTAGATGGGATTCAGCTTTACACTTGCACGATTTTTTTTTAAAGAATCTTTGCATATTTTGTATGCATCTTTCATTTCATTAAATCAAAATGACACAAGAGCAAATGTGATGAGGGCACTTACAGATTTCTTTGTAGACTTGTATACAAATTTGATGTCCTAGATTTTTTTTTTTTTTCGCTTTCTTTACTCTACAATTTTTCCCTTTGAGGATACCTGAGGCTTTGAAACCTCACCTGTCTTTTCCAGTTGGGTGGTTGGATCATTAGAAAACATCTATGATTTTTACATGAAGAAATGCTTTCTACTTCAAAATTAGGAATGCAAAAATAAATGTGACAAGAAGTGTTCTGATTCATAAAGACTTGGTAACTTGTAATTAACTAATTCCTCGAACGTCTTAGTAGACTTAAATGTTTCTTCGTGAAGCTTCAAATTTCTGAGATGTGTTTATTGTGCTGTGTATAATGTTTATTATAAATCTTATTAAAAAGTGTTTATCTATTACTTAAAAGTAAATATTGTTTTAATTAAGAAGTAGGAGCATGGATCTGTGAGATCACATTGGAGCGTATCTTAAATATGCTAAACCAATAGTGGTTCATGCAGATACGAGGTTAATATAAAATTTGATGAATGAATACAGTATGATTAATGATTTGCTCATGGTCTAGAATAAGATACGCTTTCTAGACTAACATCAGTGAGATTTCAGCGTTGCTACTCACAAAAGTAATGTAGTATTTTCAGTTTTATCATATGCTTTTACTTTAAAATAGCAGTTTCTAATTCAGAAAACTGAGTTATTTAAAAAAAAATATTCTGAGGAAAAAACCCCTTACTCTAAGTGCACAGATAAAATGCTGTAAGAGTGAAGCATGGAAGAATCTATGACTAGTAGCTTACCTGAAATATTTTATGCATATCTCAAATTTTCAGAGAAGTTAGCTGAACAAAATTTGGTTTTGGTAATATTAATAAATTTATGTCAACACTTGTTTTTAGTCAGGATTGCACTGTTCAGATTTTGATTCCTCTTGTGTCTTCTCCCATCGTGTTATAGGTAGCAATTCCTGTCAGTTAAATAATGGTGGATGCTCCCAGCTTTGTTTACCAACGTCAGAAACCACCAGAACTTGTGTGTGTACAGTAGGCTACAACCTTCAAAAAAACCGCATGGCATGCAAAGGTGAAATGGCTTTTCATATTTATTTTAACTCAGTTTTATGGAAACGCCGTAATGACCAAATAAACTGTCTTTAATAATTTCAAGTTAAATAGCCATACTTAATATGCTTGATTAAAGCAGTAACAGAGAGATGACTGTTGTGGTTAGGACAGACTTAAATTTAGCTTTTAATTTCTTTCTTTATATCTGCATAGCTTTTTGTGGAAACTCTGAGGAATATATTTTTTGTGGGTTTTTTTAATATAGGCAGAAAAGCAAACCATCTGAGCTATCATGAATGGCAGTACATATTTGTTCAAGGTCATATACCTTATCTTTAAATGAAATTATAGGCTACAGTATCTGAAAGGTTGGGTATCTTATCCTATTGTGTTACCCTAAATATAAAGTAAGGTCTGATTTTTTTTTTTTTTTTTAATCATTTGTCCAATTGAGCAGGAAAAAATCAAAACATAGCTTACATCCGAAGTCTTATTTTTTTCCTTGAATAATACAAAACGGCCTTATGGGCAAGGTACTTTGTAGTTGTATAAGTTTAATATTATTTATTCCTATGAGGGATTGCTACCTTATAGTAGAGTACACATGGAAGCAGAATTAAGCAACGTCAATGTGGCTTTTCTACTTCAGTGCTTTTCATATGTGACTTAATAGCATGTTCTTAATGTTTTTTATTTCTTTTAAAAGTAGTAATTTTTACTTTTACAATTACTTCTTCAGATATTTATAACTTTCAGTTGTGGGTTAAGGTAAAACAGGTGGGTGTTGTGTATTTGAAATGTATTCCTCCTTTATGTCTAATTATACTACTTTCTAGATCATAACAGCTTCTTATGATTAAACTTTTCTTCAGTTAAAAAGAGGTCATGAGTCGAAAAGATTTTTATTCTATCTTGAAAATTCATGGAGAAAAACTGACAAGTACTGTTCTGTACACATATGCTTTCTTGGCATTGTTCTTTTCATTTGCTAGCTAGATTTCTTCTTGCTTTTGAGAAAACTTTGTAATTCTCTACCTGAACCTTTTTAGTCCATATTCTTAGGGTCTCCTACTAGCTAGCTCTTTACAAAGAAAGAAATTTTCCAAGAATTGGTGTGAAGAAAAAAGAGCTCTTTTTGTGTATGGTAGTTAAAATTCTTCAATAATACCAGTTATGTATTGTCACGCTGCGTAATTTCCCTTAAATTTAGGAGTGTTCTGATATGTAAGCAGATTAGGACAACAAAGTATTTGTTCTAATTTTGGTGGTCAACAATTAGGTGTGATTCATCTCAACTGGGAATGACTACATAGCAAGAACTCTGCACAGTTGATTTTCTTCCTACTTAATAGAAATAGGTGCATCTGGGGTGTGATTAATCTAACACAAAAGCAGACATTTAAAATGAATCAGCTGCATTGTTCACTAAAACTATGTCTTTCTCTCTATTGTCTATAAAGGAAGTGTGCATGACTAAATGAGATGAGATAAATCCCATGCCTCAAAAGACAATTCAGTCTTGAGTCCTGCTTTCCGAAAGTTCTTCAAAAATTGTCTCTTGCTGAATAAGTACAGAAAGTGCAGATGTGGACTGAAAGTATTCTTAAATTTTTCATAATTCAAAACATTTTCTTCTTAAGTTTTAATTTTCATTACCACTAATTACTTAATTATAAGGTGAAGATTGAAATGGATAGTGATTCCTTTCTCTTTATGAAACTGTATTTATCATTTAATTAGAAATACACCACAGCAATTCATGGATGCTTTTTCAAAGAAATGGAGTTATCATTCTGGAAAACTATGGAGCAGTATTGGAAAACTATGTCTAGTGCTTGTTAATTCCTCAAGTCTTGTTAATTGGGGAAGTCTCCACTTTGCTCTCATTGGCTATTTTATTTTTCCCATAGGTATTGAATCATTTCTTATGTATTCTGTTCATGAAGGAATTAGAGGAATTCCTCTTGATCCAAATGATAAAATGGATGCTTTAATGCCTATATCTGGAACTTCATTTGCTGTCGGCATAGACTTCCATGCAGGTAAATATTATGTATGGTTTATTGTATGTATGGTAAATATTGTACACTATTATAAATGAAATAAGCCCCCAGTTTTCAAACCTTCTAAGTATTTACAACTATATTTAAAGTTGATTGTGTGTTACAGTGTTAACCTCTAGCTATTTATTATTTACAGTAAATAGAAAAGCATGTATTATGTATGTGTAGATCAAATTAGCAGCACTATCCACTGGTTTTCAGTGGAGACATCACTGAGATCTTGAGTAGGAAACTGGTGGTTTTACAGAAGGTAGTCACAAATCTGTAGGAAAGGAGGTTTTATTAGTTCCTTTTTCGTAGAAAAAAGCTTGTTCCTGGCATGACATTTTTTCTACTGAATTGTCTTAGTCATACATATTGTACTTAGCAGGTGGGTTTGACAGCTGAGTGGGATAGTTTTCTTTTTGTCCAGCAAAGCTCAGCCACTTCACTGCAGCCTACAAGCCAACTTGGTATGTGTTTCTTCCTTTTAGAAGCAGATGCTCTAACAGCCTGAAGAACAACCATTTCTATCTTAAGTACACTACATACCTTTTCACTGGTGTATAAATAGAAAATGGTTTTCACTTTAGGTAGCATCAAAAATTCCCTATGAAATTAGGAGGTTTCTGGTTTGCATGTATGTGAAAGAAGATGGAAAGGAATGAAGGATCAGTCCCGAAAAGTAACTGCATACATCTCCCACTGGTACTAAAAGGTGTCTGAATATCTTCAAAGACATTAGGAATTTTTGGTTAATTTACAGAAAATGAGACATCTGTGACCAAGTAGTGACCTGAAAACATCTTACATCTCCATATTTTTAACCCATTAGCTCTTTGACCAGCCTTCCTTCTGAACTGATTTTCTCATGAGCTGTTTTTGTTACCCATTGAGTTTACAAATGAGCGGTTTAGAAATAAAATTTTAAGTTACCTACATTATATACCTATGGACTTTGGATTCCTGAAACATATGACCATTTTGTTGTACTCCATTGTTTTTCATTTCGAAATAAATTCTGCCTGGGAATTCAGCACTGAGAGAGCCTAAGTTTTTACTTAAGTATATGTTAATATATGTCTTCATATTAAAAACAGACCTTTTTCTGCTTGTTGACTACTTCATCGCACAAGTATCACTAACCTTTTATTAACAGGTTAGGAGTTAAATTCATTGAAGTCTTCTCTTCCTTTGGCCTGCGTTCTTCACTGATGCTCTTGCACCTCTGCTTTGCCTAGCAAAATTCCAAGTTCACTCAACATTTTACAGTGCCCTCATACTTATATATTTTGCTTTCAAATTGGTGACCGCTAATGTTTAGACCTTTCATTACATCGTAGGTATAGTTCAGTCATAGTCTACTGAGACATAAAAATCACTTAAAAGCCAGTGCCTTTATACACATGTCTTAGATGGGAAAGACCATGATACAGCTGATTTCATCTATTCCTGGAAAGATACAGGATGATAGAGAAGTAGTAGCTACGTGTGTTCATGACAGAGAGTACTAAGACAAAGCGATTGGGTTTTCCAGGGATTATATTTTTTGTTGTAGTATATTTACCTTAAAAAGTACCATTTTTGAATTCAAGTCTTGCAAGCTTTACAAAGTTATGACATGCAATACAGAAATCTGAAATTCCACCTTTTCATTCTAAAATACCAATACTAGGATCTTACTGGGGATTTTGCATCTCGTGTTTTCTTTGGTTTGGGGATTTTTTTTTAGCATAGTCTATTTATAGGATATGATAGCTCCTACTTTAGAGACCTTTGTTTGGACTTCACTAGCCAATATGAAATTAATATTTTGGAAGAATAAGATACATGTACTAAATTTTAGCTTTTTGGAAAAATGAGATTTGAGGAAGCATGAAATCAAGTGAGGTTCGCCACTTGTGTGATGATCAGTACAAGGAACATGAATAAGATTGACAGTGACAAATGAATTGCTTAACATGAACGTGAATCTTCTGTAGCAGGGAAATCGCAAGGGGATACTGTGTTATTGAAAAGTTCAGCTTTCAACAGCATTTCAGCTTAAAAAGAAGTTGTTTTTCTCATTTTGATACCTTACCTTGAATTTTTGGAATTCATTACTAAAACCTTTGGTCATCAAATATGATTCAGAAGGCAAGTGGAGATACTTCCAGAATTCATCTTGTTTTGTTTTGTTTTCATTTAGTGACTATTGCTTGCATTTCATTCTTAATTGTGAAACATTCCCAAATTCTTATCTACTCTCAGTAATATTTAGGTTTGCAGAGTGGCTAAAATGCATTAAGATATAGTATAGTGTATCATAGTTAAAAGACTTACAGCAATATTTTTTGCAGACGTGAAAGAGAGAAGATAAATGCACCTTTTCTCTCCCTATGTCTTTGTACTTCTAAATTCTCGTAAAAGAACTACAAGAGCAGTTTTGAGCTTTGAACATTTTTAGAGGTTGTTGGGGAGAGCGATTGCCAGTGTTATTTAAGACATAGGTTTATAAAACTGGGTGCGATCCTAGTAGTCATTCATTTCTGTATTGTTAAAGATAATGGCATTGTTTGTTCCTCTCAACATTATTCCGGGAAGCTCATCATACTTCTTACCTTAGTATCTGGTTTGCATTTGTTGAAGTCATTATTTCACATGGTGGGAGGTACTCTACACTTAAGCTTGGTCTGGTTGGAGGAGAATCTTCACAGCAGAGAAACACTACTGTATTTGAGATGACAGGGGCATTCTAAGTGTTGAAGAAATGAGAATGTGTTTATTTGCAGAATGATGGTCTTCAAATTGATGGGTAAAACTAATAAGTCCAAAATGCAGCAGCTACTAGGAAGAAAATTAACTCTATCCCAGCTGAAACCAGGACAGTCTCCGAGGAAGTGATCCTGTTCGTCAGGAGACACTACTTTAACTCCTACGGACTTAGAGGGCACAAACTACTCAATGAGTAGTAGCATTTCTGTCTTTTTAAAGCACAATGCATAGCGGTTACATGGATGTTTTCCTTTGTGCTGAAAAGCCTCCATAAGGGTGGAGTAATAGCTAAAACTGTTGATATTTTTGAAAGAATAGTGCTATTGCTGAGCCCTTTTCAGTTCTGCAGTAGTTCATCTCGGAAACAGCTTAAGATTTGCAAGATTTTGCCTCTGTGGAAAGCAGAGTCTTCCCAGTCCCTCACCGAGATTTGCTGAACTTGGTGGGAGCTGGGAACCCAGAGGTGTTGTGTCACATATTTTTCCACACTTTGTCTCCATTTTCTTTCACCCTCTTACTCACACTGTCATTGTGCCTCCAGGCACTGGTACCTGTGGTGTATGTAGAGGGGTGTATAGGTGGGAGGAGCAGATTTTACTCTCTTTGTTGACATAAGCATTTTAAACATTTACAGACTAAGCTGACAAGGCCTGACAAAAGCAGTAATATTCAGCACATATTGTGTATGTTGAATTTTGAGTTACAGGATTTTATTGGCAAAATACTAATGTGTTAAATGGAATTAACTTTCAGTGTTTGCTGATAAGCTGCCTGCGGACTGCAGGCGTCAACGTGAGGCCATGGTTACTAATGCTCACCACTTAGCAAAATGCTTGTAGAAGCTGCATACAGTTGCGGACAGTTGTTTCCCATTTTGTGGCAACTGTCATTTGTAGGTAGTAATTCTCTTCTCTTCACACTCCAGCAATAGAATAGGTAAATAGATACTGAAGGCTCCAAATTGGGTATAAACCTTCTTTCCATCTGTCTAATGCCAGAACTGACTTCAGAAACCGGATGCTGAATGGAGTTTTTGTCTTCACGTCTGTTATTTTTCAGAGTAATTGGGGAAATAAAACAGGTTTGTGCAATTATAATATCAATAGTGCTACCTGACAGAAACAGCATTGACACGCAGGTCTGTGAAAACGTCCCCCACTTTTATGAGTGAACAGACTACAGCAAAGTAAAGGCCAGTTACTTAATCTGAATTCCTGTTAGCTTGTTCTGCATGGCATGGGTCTTCAGTCGTTGAGTCCTGCTGAGAATGTTACTCCATGTTTTATTGAGATACAGAGAACTTCGATTAAATTGGGCCTTGGGCAACCTGGTCTAGTGAGAGGTGTCCCTGCCCATGGCAGGCAGGTTGAAACTCGATGACCTTCAAGGTCCTTTCCAACTTAAACCATTCTATGATTCTATGATTAACAGAAAGGAACCCATAAAAATTGCTATTTCCATAAAGTGAGAGGGGATTTCTCATTTGATCATACCATCTGTATCCAAGCGTACACTGAAACTCAGCAAATGCTATGGTGTTATCTTCATTAGTTTGGTGACAACTACTTCCTTGGGTATTTTCAGTCTGTACAGCAAAAGAATATTATTTTTTTTTTCTTTTCTTAAGGTGTCATGAAGTACCTGAAAAATCAAAACTATTGTCCAATGTAATGTATGGAACATAGTGACTGAAAAGGTTTGCATTGCTGTGAATAAATAACCTTTACCAGTACTTCAGGAAAAAAAAAAATAATATATTTTTCCTTGGAGCATCTTTGAACAATTATGTCAAATGTCATTGTCAACGTGTTTTACAACTAAGTTTAATGAATATTTAATTCAGGATACAAATGTAGGCAAGTGAGGCATAGGACTGTAAAAGAACATGTTAATTTTAAAGAAATGATGTCTTAGCTGAGATTTAATATCAGTGTATGGTTGAGTAATTATTATCTTTACATATTCAAGCTGTTAGCATTTACTTTTAAGGACACTTTCTAGAAGAAGTGAACTGTGTGTGCTTTGTGAACTTCCTCCAACACAGCAAATATTACACGAGTTTCCCTGCTTGGTTCCAGTCCCAAAACTACTTACATAATATTTGTTTGTAGAGCAGAGAGGTTCTGCTTAAAAATTCTGGTCATTTTACAGGAACACTACCAACTAAATAAAAATCCAATTTGGCTGATGTTAAAATAGTATTCCCTGTAATATTTGTCTTGAAAATGTGTTCTCCTTTATAATTGGGACGTATTTTTATATCTCTGAAGTTACGTCTGCCCATCTCAGCGTCCTTTTTTGTACTTGTGTATAACCATTAGTTGCTTTCTACCTATTTATATTCAAGTATATTGTGTATTAAGGGAAATGTTGATCATTAACAAAACGAAGCTTTTTTGTAAACTACTGCATTTTACAGAAAGTAAATAAGTAATTTAGGTAATCTTTTAATGGTTTTTGTGTATAATGATATACTTAAAGAGAAATATGATTTTTTTTTTTTAATTGGTTTTATCTCTTTAACATGTGATTATCTGGAAGCAAATCCAGGTAATTCAGTTGTCTGAATTTTTGGATTACTGAAAAACACTATTTTAAGGAAACAGTACTACAAAGTCAGCTGTGCTATATACGTTGAGATTTAGTCATGGACGTGAAACCATGGAGATCTCTGTGTTCTTATAACAGTTTCTAAGCTGTTATGTGGATTCTTGCTCCTGTGGCTGACTTAAATAGTCATAGTATGAATACAAAATGGGTTATTTTTATGGAGATGACTTAAACTGGAATACGAAATACATAAAATTCACTTGTAGAATGGCTTATCCAGTTGGTAATCAGAATAGATAGAATTTCTTTTTTATTAACTATGTACTTTCAGATAAGATTTTGTAGTGATTTTGTATATGTTATATTCTAGTGAAGGGTGTTTGGCATACACTTGCACACAATAAAAGATCAGTATCTTACTGTTGAATGTATGTGCAACTAGGATTAAGGTCTGTGTAATTTTCATACTCATTTGAAAAAAGTAGCACAATACATGGCTCCCATAGGTGATAATCAAACTATATGTTTGGGATACTTGAAGTCAGAATTTGTCTTTTGTTTTATTGGTGGTGTCGCTAGGGTTCTTGAGCTTACCAAACCAGTTTGGTCTTGGAATTGACTGTTATCTGTGTAAGTTTTGGTTTTCTCTTTACACACACACATATACATGTGCATATGTGCGTCTATATATACAGCTATATAAAAGTTTTTATTATTTATAGATGCAATGTATTTATCTAAATATATATTATATAAATATATACACACACTGTCTCTTATGGAATTAAAAGCAGTATATAAAGTATCAAAAAATAAAGAAGGAAAAAATATTATTTATCTCTGGGCAATGTCTTTCCTAGACAAAGTAGCTCACTCAGGAGGTCCCCAGCTGATGACTTTGAAACCAGAACGTGGCTTGCAGCATATCTGCGTTGGTAACTCAGAGCTCTATCAATGCAAATATATAGAATTCTGCTTCAGGGATGTCATCACTTTGTTTGCCCCATCTCTTTATCAAGGGCACTTTGTGGCAACAAATTGTATATCTGTGCTTTGGCCACTCTAAATTCTCAGCCTGACTGACAAGTTTAAATGGTCAGTGGAAATAGACTTGTATTTTAAAACTATGTAGTGGTCCCTCTCTTCTGCCTTATGGACAGCCAACTGCAGCAGAATGGCAGGGAAGACACCTGAAATATCTTAAACCACAAAAAAAGTCTCTTAGTGAAAGCTTGTCAGGACATTTAAAATATTAATTGTGAATAGAGTAAATTTTTTATTCTTTTATCAGTATATCTGTCTCAAAGGTCACACTTTTTTTTTCTAGTTAAATTTTTTTTATACCGGCAAAGTTCAATCTGTATGGTTACTGAAGGAAAAGACTGTACAGGCAGTTTTACACTGTAGTTTTTCAGACCCCTAAATATTTTGGAATGGTGATTAATAACCAGAATAATATGTTTTTCAAACATTTATCCCATTAGGAAAAAAAAAAAAAGACAACATATTTATTGTGACTTTTAACAGGGGTAGTAGCTTCCATCTGTTGTCATGACCCTGTTGTGTTCTATGTGCAGTACTATACAACCAGTAGAAAACCTAGAATCCTGATCCAATTATTTTAAATAAAATAAAACCAAAAGGAAAAAGAATGAGGAATTGAAGATTATAGTTTTGATACCATTCTTCTGTTTACTCTGAGACAAATTAATAAAGTTATAATTGTCATTTTTTACAGTTACTGATGTAGATACTTGGACTGAAGCAACTGAATTAATCTAAGAGTCATTGCTGTGTATTTTATAGGAAATGATACAATCTATTGGACAGATATGGGCTTCAACAAAATTAGCAGATCTAAACGAGACCAAACATGGAAAGAAGACATTGTTACAAATGGTTTGGGAAGAGTTGAAGGCATTGCAGTGGACTGGATAGCAGGTAGGTCTTTACCTGCTTCAGGAATTGTCATGATTTCTGACAGTACACTCTTGTGTCTTCAGCTCAAGACTAAATAACTTGGTTTGCTTTCAGCTCTGATTTCTAATATTCCAAATGTCTAGATATTTTTCTTTGAAGATACCACCACTGTTTTTTGCAGTTTTACTACAGACAAAAAAAAATATTTAAGTATCTGGGACACTTTCTTAGATGGACTGTCTCAATGGTGACAACAATGAATATAAGTTTATTTTTAAAGCAGAAGGCTCAAGAAGACTGGAAATTACAATTATAAGATATATAAGTTAAAATACAGCAGTTAGTTTCTGGTCCTAACATATGCGCTTAAGATTTAAACACTTTTCAAGTAGTCTTTTCTTTTTCCAGTAACTTCAAGGTATTTTTCCTAGGTAACATATATTGGACGGATCATGGCTTCAACTTAATTGAAGTTGCCAGGCTCAACGGCTCATTCCGATATGTAATTATATCCCAGGGTTTGGACCAGCCAAGATCTATTGCGGTACACCCAGAAAAAGGGTAACATGACCATAGCTACTTGCATTTCTTTTAAAGCTTGCATGCTGGCACTGAAGCTCTTAGATAAGTACATTAAGGCCTTCATTCTAATAGACAAGCATTTAATAAAACCCAAAAGGATTGTATTGGAAGCTGTTGTACTGTAAACTAAGCACAGGTGGAAGGAAGTGTTATTCTTATTATATACTGAGGTTTTTCTTTGGTCTCTGTATACATGACATACTGTACTTTCTTTGAAAAAGAGTTTTCATTTTCTAAGACAATAATTTCAACTGAAGTTTGGACATTGCTTGGAAGCATGCTTAAATCTGTTCTTAAGTTTCCAGCAAATCCGAGGAATTCACTTTAACTAATGAAGACCTCGATGTCATGATGAAATTGTAGAACAGTGTAGTCCTTGGTAGTTATAAATTCTAGGGTCACGTAACATCCCACTACAACAACCAGGAAGGTTGCCCAGGGTGGCTGAAAGTAATGGGAGATGAAGTGTGTGGGTAAGAAAGTAAGGGTTGTCAAAAATGACATCTGTATTCATCCAACTGTTTGTTGAGAGTAGGGACTACACTGCAGCATTAACAGAAATCGAGAACATTCTGTCCCCTTCCAGCTCCAAAACTATTGTTAGCAGAGCCACAACTAAAACAGAAACAGTAAATTCTGCAAAGAATTCCCCCTTTTTTTTTTTTTTTCACGTGAGTATGAAATGTTCTTTCAGAGGAGAATGCATGTGAGCAAGACTCAGTAGGTTTAACTACTACACTTACCCTGCTAAAAGGGAAGCACTAAATAGTGTGTATCGAAATCTTAAAGAAGTATTTGAGCAACTACCTATGCCCAAAGCCAGAGATGACATTGTAGCTCAATTTCCCCAGATTCAATCAAATCAGTATCTCACTGTCTTCAGGAAAGGAGTCTCTGTACTCAGAGGAGTTTGCAGCCATAGCAATGGAGATTTCTGACTTCTCACTGAGACCAGATTGATACCAGTGATCCAAATGCTGTTTGGATCTTTGCCATGATTTATTCTGTGAGAATGTAGACATAGTGATCTGTGTATTTTGCAGACTAGAATGAAGTCGAAAGCAATAACTGGTTTTATTTTCTGCATAATGTCATAGCTTTTGCCACAAATCATTACAGCTGTGTTCATATAGCAGCACTGGTTGCTTGGCAGTGTCTGCTAACGGTTTAGGATTAATGCTGTTCTTCAGAGTAGAATCTTCTCCAGATCCTAATCAGGATCTCGCTGAATTGATTATTATATTTTTGTCTTTAATGTACCAGAATAGTTGTGCTTTTCTATTAGAAAAAAATAAAATAAAAACCCACCACCAACAACAAAATTAAAGGTAAGTACACAGAAGCCTGACCAGAAGGGTAGATCAAACTTCTTCAAAACAATAATTAATTTACAGTGCAATTTCCTTCCACAAGTGTATAATGTATTTGCCGTACACATATACAGATACGTTTTCACCCTTTCCTTACATCGAAGAAAAGGAAAAGCCACCATGAAGTCTATGAAGCCTAAGTGCAGCAGATGCAGTTTCTCTAGAGAGTACTTAGGTATTAAAATAATATTCATTATATAAATAAAATCAATTCTTTTGAATGAGAAATTGTAAAATGTTTTACCAACTCTTCTGCAGTATTTGGAGAGGGAAGATGGATTGTAGCTGAGATCCAGCGTTTAACAATTGCTGTAGGGAAGAGTAAATGCAGAACCCTTGACAGAATACTAATGAATACTGTTATTGACAAAAAAGTTGCTTTTTTACTAAAATGTGGAATTTTTTTTTTTATTCTAATGAAAATATTTTTACATGATTCTTTCTAACTCAACAGTTCATGGTTTTATTTTACCAAAATGACAAGTGTGCATGTAAGCAGATGAAATAATAGCCAGCAATATTAACAAGATTCTTTGGAAAGAAACAGTTCCTGCTTTTAAGTTAATGGTTATTTAGAGATGCTACTGAACCGTATTCTTAGGTCTTAAAAGGGAACAGTATAAGGCAACCAAGAAGCAGATATTAATAAAATGTGGGTAAAATGTAATTTGGAGGAGTTTAAATTATTGCACTTGAAACAAAAAAACAGTAAAGAAGAGAAATGTTAAATGTAGCAATGAACTCAGTTGTGAAATATTCCTTGGATGTTTTGATCTGGTTGAGTTTTATAGTTAGTTTTTGGAGGTGTTTAGAATACTTAAGAAAACATAGGGAGATGAGAGGACCACAGATTAGTAATTAATTTACATTTCTGGTAGAAGAGCATATCTTCTGTGAAGGTAGGTAAGCTTCATCTCTCTTTTTTTAATACTGTGCCAGAAAATGATATCTTGAGATGTCTCCAGTCAAAGTTTCTACAGGAGGAGGATAGCAATGTTTTGCTAGTGAAGTACAGGTATACCTTCTGTGGGAAGATTAAAGCCCTTTT
>NW_009650060.1:2502603-2560001 GCF_000708025.1 Charadrius vociferus
CTTCCCTCCCCTTACCCTGACTTCACATTCTTCATTTCTCTTGAAGCTTGAGTTGACAGCTATAAGAATGGAAAGGAAAATAGCAGTTATTAGATCTCGTTGAACCTGCCAGTTATACCAAGATATGAAGCAGCCAGGATTCAGCTGGTTGGTAACATTATTTATTGTTACTAAGGAACAAGTTAAGAATGTGTAGTCCTACAAAGGAGTGTCTTTGCCCCTCATCAGGTATACTTCTTAACAGAACATACACGTGGCTGACTTTTTTTTTTTTTTTTTCCAATTAAGTAATAGTTTTTTGATCAAGCTCAGAATTGTGATTGAAATGTGGAGTTAAGTTCATACTGAAATAATTCTTAGACTTTGAAGATACCTCCTTCAAAAACATTTTGGGAATTTCATTTGTGTTCAGGGTTTGGGGCAGCGCAAGGGGAAGGGGGTTTAAACTCTGATTTAATTGTTTCCAAAGAAGTTTTTTTTTTTTTGAAACTTCTGGGCCAACAGCAAATTTCCACCACTTGCATCTCCATGTCACCTATGTAAATTATATATGGGATAACTCCAAAATAAGTTGTCATAGTTATTCTAGCATTGTTGTATATACCCCAAATGTGTTGGTAACACATTGCTACCTACCAAAGGTCCAGGAAACAAGTATTTTAGATGGTACTTCCCAGACCTTTTGTGAAGATAGGGGAATATCAGGTTTTTCTATACTAGTTAATAATTTATGTTGTAAGTTT
The DNA here is from genome assembly GCF_000708025.1 of Charadrius vociferus. Lineage (NCBI taxonomy): Eukaryota > Metazoa > Chordata > Aves > Charadriiformes > Charadriidae > Charadrius > Charadrius vociferus. The sequence goes on from NW_009650060.1 coordinate 2,503,347, forward strand.
ATATATCAATATATTTATAATCATTAATACTCTACGAGAGTATTAAGTAACTTGCCTTACATTTTTGGCAGCTACTCAGGATTCTGTTTGGGGGATTCTAGAGTCATTTAACCTGCTAATTATGAGGGGGGGTTGGTTTATTTATTTTTGTTTTGTTTTCCTCAGAGTAACTAGTCTAAGGGAAGAGCATGGAATGTTTATTTCAAGTATATTGAATGCCTGCCTTTCTGTAGTCAACATTTAGTTGATGTCCTGTGTTAAGAAAATACCTCTGACTAGATGCCCAAAAGGAAGTTCAATTCTGTTCAGAGGTGCTGTTAGTAATCTGGTTAAAGTTGTATTAAACTTAAGCAGTGATTGTTGATATCCAGCTGGCTAATACCCTCTATTTTAACATTTCTAAAACATATTTTTAATTTAGCTAATGTAGAAGTTCAATTTCCTCATGTAGAATAAGTTTTATAGTTAGTATGTGTATTATTGTTTGCTATGTCAAGAAGTATGAGAATCAAATTCATTGTTGTTATAGTCAGAAAGTCCTACAATTAGAGCCAAAGTAAGGTGGAAAATGTTTTAGAAGATAAATCTGATGAGGTAATTATAGGGTCCATATTTGATCTTCCCTCTCCCATTTTTATCCCTCTTTGTTTCACATATCTGCAGTCACTCAATCAAATATACCAATAGATTGGCATAGTGATATCACCAGACTCAGGGGTTGTCTGAACAGGCTAGTAATGCACAGAAGACTTTTGTAATCTTTAAAAACAGACTAATGTATACGTTCCACACAGAGAAAAACAATGGAGAATGGTTTTGTATGTTCTGCTGACTTTGTGTTCAGCGTATTATTAAACAATGTTTTAGTGCGTGCTTATGAATATTTGCTATCAAAATGCTTCTCTTCAGGGGAATAGTAACACATTAGACCTCAATTATGTTGTCTTAGAAGGAGATTTCTTGCTCAGAATATATATATTTGTGTGTTTGTACATATATTTGCGTTAAAATGTATTATATATATCTATTTTTAGACACATAGACGTTTACTTAAAGCTATTCTGTAGGTTACTGTTCAGTAAAGGAAGTGCTCTGTGTAGATTCACTGGCCTCATGTTGCTATATCTGAAGCAACAGATTGAGAAGCAGGAGGTCAAGGCAGCAGTTGACCTAGCATCTTACCCTGAGATAGTGGTGTTACTGTGCCAGTAAGTAAACAGCAATTTAAAATATAAGATAAGTAAAATGCAGATTTTTCCCATGTGCATTAGGGGGAATAGGAGAAATATTTTCTTCCAAAATAAAATCCCTTTTTGCTCTACCATTTCCCACAGTGCTCCTCACTGCTTCATGTTTAAGACATTTCTGAATAAGACACACATCTCTTGTATTATCATATTTGTTAGTAATTAGATGCGAGAGCTTCTGTTCAGTAATTTTTTTTCTAATTTGCTTTCATTTTCCCAAGCGCAAAGCTGAATTCTTTAAGGAATGGAATTGCATATTGACTGATTGATTACAGTTTTAAGACTTGCTTCATATGTATCATTTGCAAAAAATCTCTCAACAAAGTGTTCTGTGAAACAAGTGTTATGATACACTTAATCTCTTAAGATTATTTAGAGGCATGAGCCTTATGTTTTTTAAATACCTGTGGTAATGATGCATTTTGTTTCCAATTGAAGTACAATATTACACATTTTCAGCTCTTATTTTGATGGTATTTTATTTGGTAATTTCTATAACTTTTTAGGTACTTATTTTGGACAGAGTGGGGACAGACTCCTTGCATAGGCAAGGCACACTTAGATGGATCTGAGAAGGTTGTGCTTGTGAGCCTGGGGATTGCATGGCCGAATGGAATTTCCATCGACTATGAGGTTAGTTCCTTTGTCTTCCAGTATATGTTAAAATGTACAGTATTTGTTATGTTTCATTAAAGCCAGCTGGTCTTCCACTTGATGTAATCTTAATAACCCTTAACGAAATACTTGGACAAGACTGTTGATATTTCCTTTGAAATTAATCTTTAGGAAAATAAATTATATTGGTGTGATGCTCGTACCGACAAGATAGAAAGAATTGACCTTGAGAGTGGAGGGAATCGGGAGATTGTGCTGTCAGGGAGCAATGTGGATATGTTTTCAGTCGCGGTGTTTGGAGCTTACATCTACTGGTCTGACAGGTAATTTATTTTTCATAAGTATTTGAGTCTCAGAGTGTTATTTCAGTACCAGGTGCTTCACCTTTGTAGGATTAGCCATTCCTTAGCAAGGTCACAGAACGGATCGCAGAAAGCTACGCAATTTCCAAAGAAAGGGCGTTTCTGATACTGAAAGCTAAAGCATATCAGTGTCATAGATGAGAAAAGGTTTCTTCACCTTCTGTTAGGTGAACTCTCCGCTGCCCTTCAGTCATTTGTTTGGTGTGAATTAGTTGAGGATTGTTGATGAGACATCTTCAACTTTTTTGGCAGAGCACATGCAAATGGCTCTATTAGAAGAGGCCACAAGAATGAGGCCACGGATGCTGTGACCATGAGGACTGGCCTTGGAATAAACCTGAAGGAAGTGAAAGTCTTTAATAGAGCACGAGAGAAAGGTTGGCTGTTCTTAAGGATGCTATTAATTGTTTTAATATCACCTACTTTTTATGTATGTTAAAGCATACCAAAAGTTAAGTAATCACTGATTTTATCTCCACTTTTCACTTTTGAAGTTTGTTTTTTTTTTTAAAGTTAAAATTAAAAAGAAAACATATAGGACAAATTCTACCAAAATTCTTCTGAGTGTTTTAAGGAGAAAATATAAAACCAAAACACTTCCTATCATTCCAGGTTTGGTGGTTTTGTTTTGGGTTTGGTTTTATTTGTTTTGGGTTTTTTTGAAAAGCAAAAAACAGTCTTGGGAATGAGAGGGATCTTGAACTGTGCTTTAAAGAGCAGTAACCTCAGTCAGTCTCAGATTTCTCTTGGAAAGCAAGCCACAGTATTTTTTTTTCACAGCTAGAAATTCCCAGCCTCTGTGTCTCAAATGTGTATTTTCTGAAATTCCTTGGGTTTGAGTCCTATTTTTTTTTTTGTGTGGGAAGAGACCTTGTAAATAAACCGATTTCCTTTATAATCAATTTGTTTTGCAAATTCAAGAGACAAAACTTATCATATACTCTCAGTGATATGTGGTATCAATGGTTAAATTTTACTCTCTACTACCTGACAAAGAATAATCTTATTTCTAACTATCTTCTTCCTAAATTTCTGGTTTTGAAAAGACGTTGAAAAACTTGTTTCAGTGAGCAAAGGTGATTAGAAGTCTACCAAAAATGATGATGATTTCCTCAGAACAAACTGCTACCAGTCAATCCAGACAAAAATTTCTGTAAATATATTCAAAAAGAGAGAAAAAGAAAATGCTACTATAATACAAGATAAACTTTTTAATACAAATATATTTCTGGTGTTGGTAGCGCTCAGAAGTTGCTTTAATCACAACATTACATACCCAAAGGTCCTGTTTCTCTTATATACATCTTTCCTAAATAACCACATTAGATGTGACTTGTAAAAGAAATTTACATTTTGAAAGAAAACATCTTTAACAATCAAAAAGAAAAACTGTCTTTTTTTTCTAAAGGAAATTTTAAATAGTTTTGAAAAAAGTCACTTTGCAGACATGCATATTAATTTTACGATGTATTTCTGCATGTAATTTCAGACTACTGTGGGCATCATATATTGTGGATGAAAATAAAATCCACACAAAAACTTATAGTTTCTTTTAACTAGGCTAGAAATAGTTAATGTCTGCTTGCTTGGAAGGGCTTTATATTATAGTGTTAGGAAAATAAAACAATTGGATAAAAAATGCTTCTTTAAATGTAATGATTTTATTGATAGCTTTAAAGATTTGATCGCAATAGCAATAGGAGAAATGATTACTGAGCCTAAAAATCTTTTGATGTTAGTTTGAAAAACATAACTGGATGATTTTTTAATACGTTTTTCAAATTTTACTAGGGTACAAATGGTTAATGTCTTTGGGAGGGGCTGTCAGTGAGCCAGAAGGACAAAAGGGAAAAAAACAGGTGAAAAATATTTTTGGAATGTTTTTCTATATCACACTATTATATATATTTTTTAAGTTCATTGAACTAGAAGTAGTTAACACTGTTTTGAAAAATTGTAATTAGCTAGTTTCCTGACCTTCTGTTATTAAAACAAACAAACCCCCAAACAAACCAACAAAAAAACCCAAACAAAAACCCAACAACCTGTGCTGATTGTGATTAATGCTTTTTTTTCAAACACCTGTTTTACCCTTTCTGATGAGCCAGTCCTGCAGTGCGATTCGCAAGCAGATTCTTGCCTTTCAGTGCTATTTTACATGTGTGTAAGGATATTCCCTAACTACACTAGTTTCAGAATTGGCCATTTTTAAAGATATTTAGAGCTGGTGACCTGTGGAAGCATTGAAGTTTTCAAAGAGAGATTTTAGAATGTTGAGGATCTCTTTCATATATTTTCCTTTCTCTTCTCAACCTCTCATCCTTCCAAACAGATATTAACTTTTCTAGCCTAATAAAACTTCAAAAGAATCTTTAAAACAAACCAAATGTAAAAATGTATACGGCTAAATCCCCAAGTGTTTTTACATAACTGTAGAGAAATATCTCATTTTTGCCCAGGAACACAAACTTCAGCATTTCTGATTTTAAGAGCAAGTTAACTATCTTTCCCCATTATTTTTTCGTAAAAGTATCCTCAGCTTGGAATGTAGCAGTTAGAAATACAATCAACAATACTTTCAGGCACTACATATTCCCCAACAACTATTACGTTTTTTTATGTGAAAACAGTCTATTTAAAATGTTTTCTTCTCCTTTGCTATGTGGAAAACTTTCAGAAATGGGAAAATGGTTATATTGAAAGAGCTGAGTTGTTACATGGAAAGTGCTGTCAGAAACAGAAACTAAATTATCTAAACTGACTACAATAGTAATTCATGCATAGTCCAAAAAAGACAGAGGAAAATAGCTCCTAATTATTGACAATTACTGTAATTTTAAATATTGCTTGCAACAAGTGTAGTTTAAGTCATTGAAGTTACTAATTTGACAATGATTTTTTAATGGTATGCATTTTTCAGGGAGTAAGTTTTTAAAGTCAGGTTTTAAAGGAAATTAGAACAAAATGTTAGGAAATGTCTTTATTAAAAACAGGGAACTGGATTGACACAGTTTTGTATATGTTTTCATTTTGATAGAAAATATCTAAAACCAGTACTGTATTCTGATGGTATCTAAATTGGACTTTTGCCAGTAACAGGTGTTTTAAAAAAAAAATAAAATAGTAAATGTATATCTTTCAAAGCACTTGAATCCATCTCCAAGTCTTCAGCTGATTATGGAGGAATAATCCATTTTATCATTTTCTATTCATGAAATAGATACTCTTGTGAATTGGAAAGGACATTAATTATATTTCCTCACTAATTGTACTCTTAAAAATGTCTTTAGGTTGCAGTTAAAGTCACATTCTTTACTGTTTCGGCCTTTGTTTTACTTGTGAATGTTGTAGAAACAGTTTTAAGAGAAGAATTCTTAGAATACATAAAATTGTGGTTTGATTTAAGTTAGCTGAGTGCAATATTATAAAAGATAGATTTTTGGGTTTTTTGTACAGGTACTAATGTTTGTGCCAAGAATAATGGTGGATGTCATCAACTTTGCCTTTATCGGGGAAATGCACAGAGAACATGTGCTTGTGCACATGGCTATCTTGCAGAAGACGGAATCACTTGCCTGAGACATGAAGGTTACCTGTTGTACTCGGGAAGGACAATATTAAAAAGCATACATCTTTCAGATGAAACCAACTTAAATTCACCAGTAAGGCCATATGAAAATCCAGAGTACTTCAAAAATGTGATAGCTCTTGCTTTTGACTACAGTCTGAAAGGAAGAGGTACGAATCGCATATTCTTCAGTGATGCACACTTTGGAAATATACAAGTAATTAAGGACAACTGGGCTGGCAGAAAAGTGCTAATTGAAAGTAAGTAAAAAAATTATTTCCCAAAACACATATTTTATTAAAATAAACTTTATTAAGTGAAAAGTTGATAATTACTTGACTTTAGAGAGTAAAAAATGTCAATAAAGTTTTGCCATGCTTAAGTATATGACACAATTATTGTAATTTATCCCTGTAACATATGTTTAAACATTATCTTTAGAATTATAACTTCAAAATAATTTGTTTTATAACAATTTTACGATGTGCAAAGCATGTACTAGAAAACAGAAGTGCTAATAACGGTGCTTAATTTTTATTACTGTGATTTTAAGGAGCTTTACTGTTGAAACAAAACCTCATTGTGCAATGCCTAGAAATGAAAGAAGTCTCCTTACGCCACAAACCTATTAGTTTTTTATTTTTCTAGTTAGTGGGGGTGAAGTACTGTAAGATACCTCTGCTGAGATAACCATTGCTCAGTATGAAATATTAGGACCCTTGTCAGCGTGTCCAGTTGACTCGCCCTTCTTGTAGGGAGCACAAGAAAAGCGACTTGTGCTCAGTGATAATCGGAGGCAAATTCCAACCTACAAAATTGTCCATTTTAGTAGAGGCTTGCTCCATACCTTCGCATGTTTACTATGCCTTCATTCTCCACACTAGTACGAGGAGTTGTATGAAACTTGACATTTTCTTAGCTTCTGAAAACTTGAAGCCTGACACTGCTGTCAAGGAATTGATGCCGATGTCATCACCAAAGTCTTCAGGACAAGACACAAAACATATTTTGCAGCTCAGTGAAATCTTCTGAGGATCTGGCACTAAAATCTTTATCAACGAAGTCCAACATAACATTAAAACAGGGTGTACATAAAAAGTTATCATGGTTTGTCATGGTAAAATTAGAATTCAAGAAAAATCTGAATGCTGATATGTAAGAAAAGTATCCTTAATGCTAAACATCCAAAAATATGGCTACAAAAATTAAGAATCTAAAAACTGCTCTCTTCCATTTCTGTTCCAATTTAATTGTTCTCAAATACACGATAAACCTTATTCATCTGTAGTCAGATATCAGATGCATATATTTACTGTATTTGTTCTCTTCCTTGTCATTTTTGAGTAGTGTCTGTTTTTTTTGGAGGCCGCAGTTGATTCCAGTAACTGGTTTTCAGTCCCATCTGAATTTCTGATGTCATGTGTTGCCTATGGCATTGCTACATTTAGCTATTGGTTTGGGTCAAACAGTTTAATAACAAGACCAAAGAAAGTGATGAGGAAAAATGGAAGTACATTTGATGTGGAACGTATCACCCTTTGCTGTTGCATGGTAATGGAAGCATTTTTAGAAAAGAAAAGTTAAACAGCTGCAAACTGACGAAATATTATTCTACAACTGACATTGGATAATTGTATCATTATGTACTTCTGCACTGTGCTTCTGGGAAGGTATTTGCGATCATGAAATCTGTTGACACTAATGAATGGAAAAGCATTTTTCAAATACAAGGCCTTTTTTTTTACTTAGAGTTTTTATGTGTGCATATTTTAGAGGAATTAATGATATCTGTATTAAGATATGGTAAAGAGAAACTAAGTAATGTTGTCAGATGCTCTGATTACTCCCAGGAAGGCTTTAAAACCTGGGGATTCAAAGTTGATGTTAGCCATGCAAGAGATACAACCAGCTCACAGAAATATGCAGTGGTGATATACAAGCACTGTTTTAACTCTAGTGCTATAGGAAGAGATTAAAAGTATTACATGAAAATCCCCTGGAAATTTTTACATTTAAAACAGACAAAGAGGAGAAAAAAATACTGGTGAAGTGCAAATGCAGATTATTTTTTTTTTAAAGAACAATAAAGTATTCCTCATTACTTTATAATAGGTTGCTATACAAGAGCTAAAGACATTTCGTAATGCATAGTTGAGAATTACACTTTTAAGAAATTGTTAGGAAGTGTTTCTACTTGTAATCTTAATATGCCCGATTTCATTTTTCATTAGCAGAGTCAGCACTCTGAATAATTGAATGTCAGATGAAATTTTCTGTCCTTGCAAAAAATTTACTGTATGTGCTTGGGATGTATTTGTGAACAATGATGTTTGTTTTCTAGAAATGCTTCAGTTGTTTTTTCATTGTAAATGAGAAGGGATATCACATCCCAGTATACGTTAGTTTATTGTTCTCCTTCATGTGTTTTAACCCCCTTTTCTTTATGTTGAGTCATTCATTTTAAACTGGTATTTTTGTACTACATAACCTTCTTTTCCACAGTCTGCACATGATTTTGTCTCACTGTAAACAGGAAACAATTCATGAGGCTGCTTGATATAGTGGAAGTATTTGACCAACAGTGTGTACCTATAAAGGAAAAAGCAGTAGTAAGACTGGTTGACACCAGTGATTCCATTCACCGGAAGATGCAAAATTCTAAACTTTTCTGATTTCCATGTTAACTAAAATTGCACAAAAATTATTAAATGGAATCCAGCTGAGAGATTTTAGTTAATAGTGTTTCATTGCAGGATTGAAAAATAACACCTTTGACATTGATTTTGCTATCTTTTTTCCTCCAAAATTATTAGTACGCATCTGTAACAAGTTTTACTTTATTAGGAAGAGATTCAAAACCACATCAGAAATGTCTAGTGTGATTCTAACAATTCTACAACCCCTTTCTACCTCATTACATTGACATCTACAAATCATGCAAACCTTTACTCGCTATTTGACTCAAATAGTGAAAATAGAGTGCATTATATATTGTCCCAGATTTTTAGTTCACTGAATGTAGATCTGCTCATAAAGAATCCACTAGCTGATGGCTTTCTACCTCACTGAAATCAGATATGCCACTCAAATCTAACACATTATTGAACTTTTCTGCACACTAAAAACAGAGTTAAGATACATAAAGAGCCCTTTATTACAGGTTTCCAGTTCAATAAAAACAGATTTACAACTCACGAGCAACCCATTATCTAATATGTTTTTAGCTCACTGAGAACAGATTTACTACCCAGAAACAACCCATTATCTAACATGTTTCCAGTTCACTGAAAACAGATTTACAACCCGTACGCAAGCTATTATCTAACATAGTTCCGACTCACTGAATATTGATTTAGAATTCATAAACAACCCATTATCTGACAAATTTTCACCTCACTGAACAGATTTGCAACTCATAAACAACCCATTAGCTAACACATTTTCAGCTCAGGGAAAGTAGATTTACAGCATATAAACAACTTTATCTAACTTGTTCCAGTTCACTGAAAACAGATTCAAAACTCACCAAGAACCCAGTACCTGATAGGGTTCTGTCTTCAGTAGGAAGAAACAACAACAAAAAGCCAGCGTAGCATGTGCGTAGTAAGCCATACCCTAACACCTTTATTTTTTGTTCTGTGTGGCTTTTTTGGAGTGGATTCTGTCTTATCTTTGAAGTCTACTGACAGAATGAGCGTTATTTCCTTTGGTCAGTCAGTACGGACTTTTTCTTTTGCATTTTTATAAGTAACTTCATGGGATTAATCTTTGTTGTTTGCCAGATTTTTAAAAATTTACCTTGTTCTTGGCTGTGATTCCCCACAAATATTGGTTTGGGTGATGAGTTACCTAACCATTCAGTATCGCGCGTGGTTTTATGGCTATAGCATCATGTACAGTTTAATCCAGTCTGCATACTTTTTTAAAATTAACTGATCAGTGCAGCAATATCTATTTTAAATATGTTGTGCCATCTATATCACGTGTTTTGATCTCAGCCTTTCCTTCCAAAAAGAGTGTAAAAGGTCTTTCTTGCTTTAAGTGCATTCTTTGAGAAGTATCAGGCTATGTAGGGATGAGTAGGTACTTACTGTGTGGTTCCACCCACCCACTAATTTGTTTTTAACTTTCCACTTTTTAGTTGTAAAGGTCAGCCTTGCAGTTCCCTTTACATAGATTAAACTGCTTCTGCTTCTAACGAGTAACCGGAGCTACCTGTACCTGTGTGTACGTTTGTATCCTGTTGGGTTGTAAAAGCTTCGTGAACCTGTTAAGGCAAAATGTTGGGGAACCTTGATGACGTTCCTGTTTTTTATTGCCAATGGTAGTCCTTTGTAAAACAGAATACAGTCACAGGGATTATATTTGGAAAATTCATGCTATCTGTATACTTTCATTGTTCTTCCAGTTTGAGGGATTGTGCAGGATTCACTCTGCAAAAAGGAATATTTTTTCATTTCGCATAAGGTTTCTGGAGCTTTAGATTGTAAGAACCAGTGCCTCAACAAATCAAATCCTAACTCCATATTCCAGACAAGATCCAGAGAGCTTGCACGCACTTTGGAAGTTGTTTTTTTGTTTAATTTTAGCCCTGCATGGATTGTAGTCTTTGTAGAAAATTGAAAGAATGCATTGAATACAAAAGGAGGTAGAAAAGGTAACAAATTTACATGGAAGTGACACTGAGTTTAAATCAATATATTGGCGTGGCCATCTCTGAATAATCTTTACAATTTCTGTTCAGCCCTACCCGAAGTAGACCTTCTAACTGTTGCCAGTCTCTCCGGGAGAATTTGTTACTGAAAACCTAGGTTAAAAGGAGGTAATGGAGCAGTGTACAGAAAGAATGAACAGAAGCAGTTAAAGGCACAGAGTTATGCAAGTAGGTATTTGGAAATCTGACTTGCTTAAAATTGCTACAGGTTATCAGTTTCATTTGGAACAATAGGGTCTATTCTCCTCTCAGGAGGAGCACAGGGGAGAATTATCTTCTTATTTTCTTTGTCGTTGATCACTTCGTGACAGGACAACACTATTATTTCAAACTTCTGAATCGGTTTCTGTAGTATTCAAACTGGAAGCCATTTCAAAGGCACTCTGATAAACATCTATGAAGTACCTAAAATCTGTATAGATCTATTTTCCATCTTCAAGTAATTTTAAAGTAGATTGAGATGACTGAAAATTAAAATGATTCAACAGAAACAAGCATCTACTTGATATATGAGATTTTTAATATTGTACGCTTATCCCCTCTGATATTGTACCTCCCATTGACTGCTGTTTGTTTTGTCAACTGATAAATGGTGAGTTGTCTTTATTTTTAATGATGTGATGACCTGAATTGAGGTTTCTTATACATGGAATTAGAGGTCTCAGTTTGACCCAGAGAAAGCCAGTGAAAGATAGTATACTATTCACAAAATAGATTCTTTGTGTTTTTAATGGAGCAAACAGCTAATGGGAACCTTAATTAAATTAAAATCATGAAGACCAGCACGCTAAACTTTTTGTTTCCTGTTACGCATAAGATGATTACTGCTGTGGACTGACCCATTAAACAAAACATATATTATATTGGATGGGATAAACTTATGTTCTTTTTCTTCTTTAATATCCAAGATTAAACCCTAATTTGCAAAGCATCTGCTAAACTTCTCTTCTTTACTTTGACATCCTTCATCCTCTGCCTGCCTGGAAGCAGAGCGCCAGAGGAGCGTCTGCTTTCCTTCTTCTTTCCTGGTGAACATGACATTGTGGATCAGCAGCTCTGAAAAAGTCTAAAATTTCTGTCAACTGAGAAAGGAGAGAAGACCATCTTAACCACCTCTGTCATAAGCCATCTGTGTGAGCTATCTTTCATCCCAGTAAAAATGCAAATTAAGATTAGCTTTAGACAGTGGAGGACATACTAGTTGATGACTAGTTTACGGTGGGAAACAGGAAGCTGCCTCACAGCATTTCTGGAGATGGCTTTTGGGTTTTCTAACTTGTTTCAAAGCTTATGTTTATGCAGGGAAGTCTCTTTTTGTTTGGTTGGTTGGGTTTTTTTGTTTTAAACTAAGTCTCAGTTTCTAATATAATAGTGCAGTCTCCTTTTTTTTTATCATAGGTAGAAGTTTAGGGTAATATATTCATTAACCAAAGCCTGCCTCAGTGTATTTGCAGAAAAGCAGTGCAGCATTCAAGTAGGTTTAATGTAGTGGCACAACACTAGAAAGAAGAGCAATTGAAGAAGTTAAAAACTTAAGAAGAGAGAGGAGAAAAAAAAAAGGGGGAGGAAAGGCAAAAGAAAACAAAGGAAAAAGAAGAAAAAGTATTAAGATGAGGTCCTCTCAATGAGCTGGTTTTCTTCCTAACTTTGTAAATAATGGCACTGAGACATTTTGCCAGTGCCTTTCATAGCACAAAAGGAAGCGTTTTGTAAAGAAAATGCTTTTTCTGTTTTGAACTTTAGGCACCAGTGTCTATAGGAGGCAAAAATCTTTTCACTGCTAACATAAAGTGTCAGATCCTGTGATGTATTGTAAGGCTTTTTACAGTCTGAGTCTTTTAAAGGTGTTCCAATGTGTGCTACTATTCTTTCTAACTAAATGGGTCCAATTTAACTGTCAAAAAGGCATTTATGTTCCCATTTCTCTTGCAGAGCATTAAATTTGGGATATTGTATGAGTTCTCTCTAGTTTGGGAGCTTTCTTCTCCAGGAAAGAAATTTTTAATCTGTTAAAAATAAATACTTTAAAATTACTGCTTTTCATTTCATAAATGAATTAGATTCATTATAATTGTGTAAGTTCAAATATAGGTCCCGTGATTTTCACTTTTTAAAGGAGGGAAAGTGAGAGGCTGTTGTTAAATCGGACACTCGAGTAGTAAAAACTAAAATTTAGTATTACAATTACTTCCTTGTGAGTGAAACCCCAAGCTTTATGAGCTGTTCAGTAAATAACTGTTACTATAGGTGGATAAAGTTTACTAACTTTATATTAAGCAGTTGTTATTCTAGAAATATATATTTCTGCATATTTCATGCTTTGTTTAGCTGTTCCTGGTTTGAAACTCTGAAATGCATTCATGATGGAAGCTGGCATACTCTGATCTTCCAGTTCAGTATGTCCTGAGCATTCCCAACCTCAGTATTCAGGAAAGGTGCTATTGCCTGTAAAACTTGAGATTGTTCACAAAGAATTAATGTTGTGACTGCTTCAACTTTCCATGTTGCCCCTACGTTTTTATTGATGTAAATATTTGCTGAAATCAATTTTTACATCAGCAGCTGTGGCTTACTTACATAAAATGCAAAACTATATTTAGTGCATTGTCAGGAAAAAGCTATACATAGGAACATCTCTTGACATCTCTCCTTTGTTTTATTCTAAAGGGTAATGTGATCCAGCAAATATTAATAGGTTATTAGGCTATTCTGTCATTAAAGTTTCTAATATCTCTATACTGTTTGGTTTTACTTAAACAACAACAAGAAAAATGTGTAGAAGACATTTAGTCTTAGGGTAGGTGCTCTAATGGTAATGGTAATCTTTATTGATTTAAAGGTGGTAAAGCTGAGTAGTAATTTATTTTTTTTTGGGGGAGGGGAGTCTACATGTAGGGCATACAAAGATAATGTGGGCTTTACCATGTCAATTGTTGAAATTTTGTAAAACTTAATAAAACACTTCCATCTTTATATATTAGCTATCCATTCCAAAAGTCCTTCTGCTTTTAAAGCCTCTTTTACATGGATACTTTTAATTATTTTGAATTTACAGTATTATAACCCTTGTTTACTAGTGATGATATATTGAACTATACTGAGAGGGTTACAATTTATAGTTATACAAAATACTCTTGTTTTTCTCATTTGTTGAGTTCATTGTATTTCCTTAAGTGTATGGTGTATAGTTATTCCTTTGTTACATTATTTCCCACTGACCCCATGAGAGTCCCTAAACCTAGTCAAGGAGTAAGTTACATTTAGGATAATAGAGGACAAATTATTGTAGGTTTATATTTCTGTTGATGTGGTTTTCTTCAGTGAGCTGTCAGGGAACAACTATGGAAGGGCTGTATCCTTTGCTGCGAGAAGGGAACTGCAGGTAGATACGGATTTCCTCATAAAAAGTTGCTGGTTGTTTTTTCCCTTTATGGTCATTTTTTCCCCTCGTGATCATATTATGGTCCACAAGAATGTAGACATAGAATAAACCACATAATTGTATGTAAAAACCAGACTTGGTTTTTAAAAGCCTATTATCATGGGAATTTATGACGCTGTGTACTGTGTACTGTGTCTTGATTAGTGTGTTTTTTCAATGCTGTAAACTGGAAGCCAAAAAGAAACCCAGCATTTACGTATATATTAGCATAGTTCCAGAACAAACAAGGTTTTCAAAGTAACTATTTTCCTCATTTTAAAGAGTTTATTTCTTGTTCCATGTATATTCAGGTTAAAATGACCAAAGAGTTGTTGGTGGTGTTTCTGTTCTTTCATTGTGAGTTTCTGAGCCCATTTGTTTGATCCAGAACTAAGCCAAACTGTAAAGCGACATGTACAAAAACCACCAGTGGGGATAGGGGACAAAAAAAAAAAAAAAATCTAGAATTTGAAATGCTGCTATTAATTAGCTATTTCTTGGCATAAAACTTTTACAGAGCTCTGCCTGAATAACTGAAAATGTTTATGAGAGTGGATAACATATTTCTGTCAGTCTCCATAATGAATTTAAAACCAAACAAAATGTTCCAGAAACACTGTACGTCTTGCTGATTGATCCTTTCAGGGTTAGCTTTTCCTTCTGCTATCTCTGTCCCGTTTACATCATCTGTACTTCGTAAGTCATAACCTCGTCTTAGTGAGCGTGCCGGTGTTCACCAGGCCTTGAGAGGTCACCTGCGCTCAGAGGTCCACCTTCACATGCCTTGTCTAGCTCCGAAGTGGGCTGTCCCAGTGTTGTGCCACAGGTACATTGGATGAGTATCTAATGCACTTTATTGCACAGAAATAACATCCATCTCTCGTATACTATTCGGTTAGTTGGTTAGTTCATGTAAGTATGATTAAAGCCAACTGCAGGTCAGCTTCATGCTCTTTTTCATGCTACATTTTGATGTTTCCTACTCTGAATAGTCTCATCAGGTGTTTTGTAAAGACTTTCATAAGTTCACTGATGGACTATTAATATACTACGACTTAGGCATTTGCCTGTCTTTCTTTCACACTGTACTTGTATCACAGATACACTAATTACATACAATATTTTATCTATCTTCATTGACATAGACTAAAGCAATGTTATAATTCCAAAAAGATATTTATCTGGCAGTTTCTGTTTGCTAAATGTATTAGAAGTGTTTCCTGAACAATTATCCAGTGTTTGTATTTTCATTTTTACTTGCACGTAGACTGAATTTTTAATTGTCATTAGGAAGACACCAAACATTTTGGAAGATGTGAGATTTCAGTATTATACTTTCTACAAAAACAAAGGGTTATTTTTTTTCTGAATTCTTAAATTATTTTATTTTTCCTTTAGATTGTTCCCAACAAACGTTCATTCTTTCTAGTACTGCCACAGTGTCTGAAGGAATAATAAGGTTACATCCATGGAGATTTTTATAGTGTCTTGAACTTAAGCTAGCTATTGCCTTGAAGAACCCAAAGCTTTTGTTCATACTATTTATTACATTTAATGATCTTTAATGTGTAATAGCTTATAGCATGGTTTTATATTTTGAAGATACAGAAAATTATACAGATTTTTGCTGATTTATGGTGTAATTGTAGCAAATTTCACATGTGCTGTAAAATAAAATAATATTCTTAGGCTAAATATGATAATGAAATAATTGGTTATTACAGTTCAGTTGTTTACGCCATATTTGATATTTAACATTTCTGTTAGAATATGATGGCTTTGTTTTACATGTGACTGACAGAAGCAATTAAGAAATTAAAACACCCTCTAATTTTTGAGACAAAGGGAACTCATCTTGCCTTTTTTTTTTATTACAACTTATTATGGTCTTAAAATTTTTGCTAAGCAGAAAAACTTTATTGCTTTATTGCTACTTGAAGAGCAAAGTAGAAGAGCAAAGAATTATTTAAAGTTCTAATTGTGCAGTCGGTTAGATATGTGAACTATAACCTCTTTTCTTCAGGTGCTTTATTGCTTCTGAGGCATTCTTTTCACCTCAGATCAAATGGTGGTCCTGATAACAGGACCACCTGTTATCTATCACCATAATCTCAAAGAGATTGACAAAGCAGTATTGTGTCCTGGGACCAGTCTGGTATAACCGTTGACAGGTTGTATCCTGAAAGGTAAATCATGAAAGCCAATCCAGAGAGTCAATAAAGATCATGCAGGTGTTTAATGTGAAGTACTGAACATTAAACATTAAAGCCTTCTCCAAAGTTCTATTATCAAAGTGCTGTTTATGCTCAATTTTATTACTTTGATAGTTTTTCAGTATTAAAAAAATATGATGTTGACAGTTGTTCTGGCTTTACAAATTTGCTAAAAAAAGGGACTTTGTAAGAATGTAAAATTATAGGGAAAAGGTAGTTGAACTGATGCAGTCATTAAAACTGGGAAAGGTTTGACTGTAAACTTTCTAGAGACTTTTGAAAGTTTAAGATCAGAGATAAAAATCTAGGAAACTGAGAAATAGTATATATGTTACATTGTATATACATTAGTTGGCAACAACTATTGGATAATTTAAACTTTATGTCCTTTAGTATTTTTATTTTGTATTTGCAATAATGAGGGAGCTCTAATCTGAGTTCTTCAGTTATTGATTTGTTGCTTGTCTGTTCCCTGGGAAAGTCAGATGAAGATCAGCATGACAATATTTATAGGCTGCATCTCATCTGTGGGATGCAATCCATCTTCGTTAAGTTCAGTAAAAGTGATAGATAGCATTTGGCAATGTAATGATGTGATCACTCTACCATTGCCTTTGTAAATCATAAGCTGTTGCATTCTCTTGTGTAGATATTTAATCAGTTATACACCCCATTACTGATTTAATTCAGAATGTCAGTGGCAGGTGAATAATGTGAGTATTTGTATATTAATATCATATTGTATTAATGTTCCTTTCATTTAAGTATGCTATTCATGTGAAAATCATAAACTGTTGCTTCATGGCTAGAATAAATTTAATCAGTGCTGTAGGCATCTAATGCCATCAGTGTTTTAATTCAATATGTCAGTGAAACAAATGTGTTTCTTTTCATTTCCAGTTTCTTTATGCTTTACTAATTCAGAATATTATATGATACTGTGAAAATATGAAGCTGAGAGTAAACAAATTGCTAATTTTCATCCTGTCAGTAGATTTTGGGACTGAATCTCCCAGTCGTAGCACCAGATAGGATGAGTACATATTTCTGATGTGTTTTAAAGTAACTGAGGATCTAATAATAAATTAACTTAGAGAGAAAAAAATATATCTGGAATATTCTTTAAGGAAGTGTGAAATAAGTAAATATAAAATAATATCTATGTAAACCGGTAATGATATAACACTAGAATGCAGTTGCCTTGGAATTGTCTCCAGTGTTCTGTCTTTGGCAATATGAAGTTGCTAGAGGGTTTTACTTTCAAGGAACCACCTGAAAGTGGCTAGAGGACCATTTCTAGGTCCATTTTTGTCCTCACTTGGCACTTATTTTATCACTGATAAAAGGATTTATATGAATTTTGGCATTCTTCACTAATCTCTAAAACAAACTGTTTATTTTAACCTAGAAACAATATAAACTAACAAAAAATACTATATTGGCACTGATAACTTATTATCCTGAAGATTTGCCTGAGTAGTGTACGGACGGTACTTCATCCAGCTCATACTGCGTGCTAATAAGAACAGAGTTAGTTGTATTTTCCACTGTAAGAATTCATCTAAATCTTGGATCACTTTAGCACCTACTTTCTAGGTCTTATGCCACTGACTTTAAAACCACCTTACTCGCAGATTTCTAAAAGTATTAAGTGATTCTCTTTTGTATTGGTGAAGTTGTCAATTCCGTAAGTACGGAACATGATAAAGTTTATTGGCAAATAAAAGAGAATGATTGGTATAAATCCTTCAGAATTTATAGTTTTGTTGGAGTGAGGCAAATGCATGCGGTATGTGTTTGCAGCAGACAGTTTTATATTTAATTAGTGGTTTTTTTTCTAATCCTACATCAAGGCAATTTATTTCCTCTGAATGTTCTGTTTGTTTGGTTTTGTTTTGTTTGTTTGTTTTTTTTTTTTAAGAGAGATGCATATTTTTCCACTCTGAATTTTTGTGGCTGTGGTGTTTATGAAACCATTGTCCACAGGCTTATCACCTTAACCTTGATAGTTTCAGGTTTAATTTGCTCGAAGATGTGATCGTGTAATATGGAGCCTTCTTTTCTTCTTTAAAAAGCATATGTACATCAAGCAGTTCCTGAAGTTTTATTTGTGATAGTACATTTCCCTAATTGAATATCAGACATTTGATTTCAGCAGCTTTCACAGCCTGATTCTGTTGCTGGATTATTTTCTGATTTTTTTTTTTTTTTTTCAGTCACAGTCATTGAAATTACCATTAAGATAGAGACTTTTTTTTTTTTAATCTTAGCTTCTCTCTTTTCTTTTACAGTTGTTACTGCTTTTCTCTTCTAAAGAAAAAGTTTTATTGATTGCTTTGTTTTAGTTCTGCTCCACTAAGAACAATACGTAGACATGGCAAGGTTTTTCAAAACTGCTCATTTTAGATATTTTGTTAAAATAAGAGGAAGATGAATTTTTCATCTGTATGATAAATGTTTGCTTGTCTCCATATACGGTGCAACTTTTCAGGACTCTGTTTTCTAAAAATTTATAAATTACCATTTTGTAAATAATATTGTTGAATTAAACCTTCTGTCACCATTTACGGACTTTAATATGGAGTTGCAGTATGATGTGTTGGTCCAGTTTGAGAATGTGAAGCTTCACTTTCTGATTCCTTTAGAAAAATAGAGTTATTCTCTTAAGTATAGAAATTACAAGTAAACCTACGTCTTGTATTTGAAGAGGACTTTCATCATTCTAGTTGTGTTCTAATTCATCACATCTAGCTGTGGCAGGAACAGCATCATTATCTTTTGTCTACAACGGCAGAGTTTTAGGCTATGTTTTATAAACAGTTTGCTTTCAAATTTATTGACAGATTCAGACAAGGAACAAAGCTAAAGTTGATAGAAATTCAAGAGGTTACATAAGGGAAATACTTTTTCTTTTTTTTTGATAGTCATCTTTCAAATGAAGAGCAGGATTTGCAGCAAACCTTAGTTAAATCCTCACCTCCTAAAGGCTATGTCTTTAACCACAAGACAAAGACTTGATTACATTTTTCTAAAAAATTCCATAATAAAGATGAGGAAACTCTCAACATTCACAGATTTGAAAGGGAAAAATAGTGCAATAAATGCTCTGACGGTTTGTTCATTACAAACAAAGTGCAGAATTGGTCAGAAAAATTCAATACATCTGCCGTCATTTTGTAATAGAATCACAGAATATCCCAAATTAGAAGGGACCCACAAGGATCATCAAGACCAACTCCTGACTCCACACAGGGAAACCATATATCTACGAGCATTGTCCAAATTATATCTAAGAGTTTTGGTTTTAGTTAAGAGAATTGTAAGTAGTGGTAAATTGGGCTTCAGCATATAATTTCAATGGAAATCAGTAAATTAAGTTAGAATTGTATTCCTGACTCTTTGTTTTAACACTTATCACAGTTACTAAGTTTTCTTTTAGTTTCACAGTTGGTGGATGGTTTGCAAGAAACATCCAAGACGTGTATCAGAGCCCATATCTAAACTGTACAGATTTCTGCCCCTGGGAGTGATCCGTGGGCCCAGACCAGGCAGCGGGGTGGTTAACGGGTGCAGTGCTTGGCCCGGTGCCCCTAGGATGATTTGGGTTGTCCAGGTTTCCTTTGAATCTGACGTTGTGTTTCTGTGGCTCTGAAGTACTATCATTATTCTTAGAATTTCTTCTGGCTTATGCTGCCTAAAATTGTGTGCTGGCCATACGTCAGTCCCAGGAGTGATATTTTTATGTTATGATGTCAGGGATGTTTTCCGCATGTCCTGAAGCACGGTGTGAGAAAGTTAAGGTCTGTTTGAAGCGTAGAGATTTTGGTGGTTGGGAGGTCTCTCTAGGCAAAAGGAATAAAACCTGGTTTGGTCTTGTTTATACTCCCCAAAGAGTTTTTTTACAGAAAGAATAGCAAATTTTTGCCGGAAGAATACCTGGGTTACATCTCAGAAGGAATTAACTGTTTTGTTCCAGAAGGTTGGCGTGGTATGAAGTAACATGCATGCGGTGTGGGTGCTCAGGGGTGCAAGACCCAAGAGTGAAGCAACTGACTTTCTCAATTCATAGTATAGACAGACATACTCAGAAGCTGCAGAAACCGTAGTTGATAACAAGCATGCATTCAGGCATGTTCTAAGGGGTTTTAAAATACTTCAGTAGGTGTTTGCACATCTCTCTCATGATGTTTGAAAGAACTGCTTGTCTTCGATTTCAGCTAGTGATTTCTGAAACAAAAGATAAAGCCTTTGCTGTATCTCAAAACGCTTGTGTTGCTTAAAATTCAAAATAAATTAATAAAGCAACTAAATATTGCATTTAAAGAAAGAATACTTGTACCTCATTCATCTTTTTGAAAACCAGAATTCTTATCTAAAGGGTCATCTTTGCAATGGTGAGTAGAATTTTAAACTTTAAAGAAGCTCAGTCACTTTCTTGTGTTGCTTGTAAGTGAACTGAATATATTTTTTTTATAAATTCACCTTCATAAGTAGGAAAACCCATTTTACGTATATTCGCCTCCCTTTAAGGAGTGTAATCTAATTTATTTTTTCTATTCTTTCTTCTTTAAGACAAGTCACTGAGACTTCCCTGCCGATATATCATGAAAATGTACTCAGAAGATCTTCAAATGCTTTAGAAAGAGAAATACAAAAGTGTGATAAATAATTATTTGTCTCATAGTTTTAATTTATTTGCCTCAGTTTTGATTTAGTGTTAGCACTTTCAGTGTGATCAAACATAATTTTGGACTTTCAGTTCTGTGTATATGAATTACATGCTAAAAATTACATCTTCCAGAAAGCCAAATGTAAGTTGTAATAACTAGCATAATGTAATCCTTATTATTTTTCTAGGTTTTTGCCTTCTGTAGTTCATTAATAAGCTGCATAAACCTTCTGGTCTAAAATTATTTGTTTCTAACAAAATAATAAGTGAAGTAATCAACGTACATTTCTCTAGTAATTCAAAAATAATGGTAGGAAAAAATTACTCCTATTTTTCACAGTCTGTCACTTTTATATATTGGAATCAGATACAATTTATCTTTTCTGGACATTAAATATATGCTTTAGCTGCTTATTAATATTTGCTTTTGTTTCTAGCTCACCATTTTTTATGTAGAATGAAAAAAAAAGTGTTGTATTGTGGCTTATTAAAACAATGTTTTGATGCTGAGACCTTCAGAGTTTGTCTTTTTTCAGTATTTTTCAGCTGTTTAAAAAAGCCCTATGCAGTTAATAACGACAGGGCACCTTGATCCCTATTAATGTAATTTGTAGCTGTGTTAGAAAATACATCGAAAGATAATGCTAAATACTACAAGTAATTAGAGAAAATATGCCTGAGACTTGGCTTATGTGATGTTTGAAGTTGTGACTAAATTATTGCTGTCTTGAATACTTGCTTATTATTTCTAATGTATTATCTGGGGACACTGTAGTAAAAATATTAATTTCATGAGTGTTAGAGTTGACAAATATAGTACAGGGATATTAACAGCGATCTTGGTCTCTAAGATTTTTTTTATTTAAATTTATGAAAAAAGAATAAGTCTTTGATTCTAATAAAACCATAAACAGGTGAAACAATAAAAGTATTGACAGTCAATGAGCTGAGTTACTCTGTGATTCTGCAGGATCAGCTTGAAGGAAAAAGAAAAACAAACATCTTGTTAGAAGGAGTTTTATCTGCTCTGTCTGTAATCATGTCTTCCAGATGTTGGGTCAGTGGAGGGACTTGCTTATCATAGAGCTTGGGACACTCTCTATTGGACCAGTTCAACCACATCCTCAATCACGAGACATACGGTCGACCAGAGACGTCGAGGAGCTTTCAACCGGGAAGCTGTAATAACGATGTCTGAAGACGATCATCCACACGTGTTAGCGCTAGACGAATGTCAAAAGTATGTATTATATCTTTCTTGCCAGATTTTAATTTTTGCCTAATGTCAAGGACACAGCAGTACTTCTTTATTTCACAGTCAACTAATACTGGTGAACTCTGTGAAGGTTAAGTAGATTTCTTGGTTTAGGAGACAAATGCTAGCATTATTTTTTTTAAAGCAATTGCAGAATTAAGGTACAACATTTTATATGTTTCAGATCAAATAATTATTGCATTTTTACAGAATACTAAAAAATTCAAGCTGGTTTCAAGAAAAGTGAGCTAAATGCAAATTATCAAGACTCTTATTGTTTAAATAAAAACAAAATTAATTTAAGCCTTTATGAACAGGAATCTGAGTTTCTTATGTGGCAAATTGGTAGGCCCATGTGTTTATCACAAAGATCAGTGTTGTATAAAATTATGTAACAAGGGATGTACGTTTACGGTGCTTGTGGACATCATCCTGGAAAGAAGTCTAATTTAGTTCCCTTCCTGCTACTCTCAAGAAAACCATATTTCCTAGTAACATAGTAGGAGGGTTTATATTCCTAGTAAGTGACTTAAAATTCGAGTTGAGTTTCTACTACTTCTACTATCTTCTCTGTTAATGCTGGAAGAAAGGCAACCTGCTGTTCCTGCTTCTTTTAATTGTCTGCCCTTTGGGAAGGCTAGGCTACATTTCTGCCTTATTATGTTCTGGTTTTAATTTGTGATAGCTGAACGTACGATGTTGCATGGGTTGTCAAGGAGGTTATTTCCATGTGTGACTTAACGTACGGTTTATGCACATTAAGAGTTTATGCTGTATTGCAAAATACAATTTATCTGGATATCATAAATAAACCAACTGAATGCTGATGAAGATTGCAATGAGAGAATGGGCAGGTTCTGATCAGTGTATAAATTACATCCACAGCTCAGTTTGTCCCCTGTTGTTTAACGGTAGCAAGGGGATGATTGTGCCTCCTGCAAAGCATATTAAGGTCTTTTGATTCTCCATTATCATCCTTCTGCCTACCAGTCCTTTGGTCTGTATCACAGTTCTAATATGGGAAAAGCTGTAGATTAATTTCACTGTTAGAAATTACTAATATACACATTAGCAGAATTAAGTGTATATTGTTAAACAGCTTATATCTATCTGTAATGGTATATTAGTATAGAGACATGATCAGAATTGAACAGACCTGTGAAGGGAAAAAAATCGGTACTTGCATACAAGTTAATGAGCTACGAAACTGCTATATAATTTATAGGCTGTTGGCTATCACATTTTCTTATTCACCATTGATTATCACAATTACTTATAGATGACATTCATAATTGTCTACGAAGGCATATGTTTCTTTTGTTGCTCATTTCATAGAGAACTAAATTATAAACTGTATCTTATGGTTTTGTTTGTTATTTTGATTTTAATACAGCTTAATGTTTTGGACTAACTGGAATGAGCAGCTCCCAAGCATCATGAGATCTACCCTCTCAGGCAAAAATGCACAGGTTATCATTAGTACAGATATTCTGACACCAAATGGACTTACCATTGATCATAGGGCGGAGAAACTTTACTTTTCAGATGGCAGCTTGGGAAAAATTGAGAGGTGTGAATATGATGGATCGCAAAGATACGTAAGTAAAATAAAAATCCCAAAGATATTCATTGTAAATCTGCTTGTTTGCATTTCTTAACGTCTTTAAAATGAAAATGTTACAGAAAGATTGTTAGTTTGAAACTGAAAACACTTCTGAACTACAAGTAAATGCTCTATTACTCAACACATTCCAGTTTCTGGATGGCTGTCTGGAGATGCAGACCCTTACCACAAAATGTATTTGCATGGGTATTTAGCGTGAAGCATCACTGTCCTAAATGGTCTATATCAGCTTGAAAAAAATGTAGAACTTCAGTAGAGGTAGAAAAATGTTCTGCTTTACATAGGATGATTATAATTTTCCTTCCAGTGCCAAACTTTTCTGAATGCACTAGAATTTATTTTGTGTAATGCTTGAGTGTTACTCTACAACTCTATTTTTTTCTTTTCTAACTATTCATTTTCAGATATATTCAACAGCACTCCATTACTCTCTTATCATAATACAATTTGGTCCTTGAGTGCTCTATTAGTTTCAACTCAAGTAGACCTTTTGCTTGGAATATGCTGAAGGCAGTTGATCTGTGCTCACGATCTTGTTGCATGTTTAGCTCTACATTTCTCATAATCAAGTCTTCCTTTGGGGGATTTTGTACCTCCCAAAGTGCATGATAAAATAAATGAAGGGCATGCTCTGCCTTGTATTTTCAATTCCCAGCTCTACAAGATAATGTTTGGTACCTCAGCTCACTTTCATATCTATTAATGTAAAAAAATCCTTCATATACTGTATAAAAGCTTTGAAATCTCTTTTGGTATCTTAAATAGGAATTACATGTTTTTCTGGAATCTTATCCAGAAGTTCCACATACTTTGTTTAGACAAAATTTCCTTATCAGAGCGAAATAAGAGAGCCAAGCTTGTAACAGCAGAAGTAAAAACAACTTGACCAGGAGTATAGTTTTATGTCATTTCCTTCCTCCTTTTGTTTTAATTTGTATATATTAAGTGCAGCTCACTAGTGTTTTCAGATGCAATAACTGTATCAGAAACTAGACAAACAAAAGCTATAGGGATACTAAAGTATTCAGTCTCCGACTATAAATTAGCTGTGAAAATTGATGACTGGGTTTTTGGCTCGGTGAATCCACCTGTGTATCTGAGAATAACATACAGAAGGCAGTTTGGTGGTTTTCTTTGGGTTTGTTTTGTTTTGTTTTATCACTTGGAAGATAAAAATGGAATTACTGTCTTTCCTTCTTTCATATTATTCCTTTAATTCTTTTAATTATATCTTGATTCTAAATTTTATACAAAATCTGTAGGTACTTTTTATTTAAATTTGGGTCATACTTTCAGAGATGATTCATATCATTTAGATCTTCATTTCCTTCAGTTTCTGCTGCATCTTTTGTCAGATAATGTACCGAACAGCACATGGTGTTCCAGATGTACATGTAACGGATCTGTATTGAACCATATAACAGGTCAATAGTATTTACAGAATTGTTTATTATTCTGTCTCTTACGTTAATAAATATAAGCAATCAAAAGATTTAACTGGGTTGTGTGCAATGATCTTGGAGTTCCTCCTTAAAATAGAAAAGGATATAACTAGTTCAAATGATCTCTGCTTAGTTTCTGCCATTTGGTGTCTTAAATCCTGCTTCATTCATCACTTCTCCTAAAATAGGTCTAGTCTTAGCTGGTTTTATTCCTGACTAATTTGAATAATTATGAATCTGGAAAGTACCTCAGTTTGCTGTCTGCCACTTTAAAGTATTTTTCAAATGGAACCTTGAGGGACTTGTTGCCATCTTAATATACAATTATAGGAAATACAGGTAGAGGAAATTCATCTGTTTTTCTCATACTCATCAGCTTCTCAAGTATTTCCTTTGCAGGACTTTGATCCCAATTTGGAAGCTCTGCTGTGTTACATCATCCTCCTCTTGACTTCGTCACCCCTTTATCTTCTATTTTATTGTCATTTTTGAGGACTGACATTATATTAGAGAACTTTTTGGATATTATTCCATCACGTCATGCATTCATCTACATTATTATAACTTTAAATTACAAACTCCTATGTTGGAGTAAGGTTCATTCTTCAATTAAAAATGACTCTTTAAAAGACATATGCAACTTTTATTTCTTTCACAAGTAGGGAACGTGTGCTAATACTTCATTATGTTTGCCTGCAAGTTTATTGCAAATTCAGACACTTATTCTTAAGTTCCTGGAGCTTAAGAATGTACATAAATACTTGCATACACACCATTTTATTCCAGTGATTTGCTTTGCTTAAGTACATTGCTGTCTCTATCTACTGATTATTTGTCTATGTCACTACTATTTTTGTCATATTTATTAGGGAAAAGAGCAAAATATCTCACTTATATGATCAGTAGTAAATAATTTTAAAAATAATTTCCTTTATCTTCTATGCTTTCTTCAATTTTTTTTCTCTGCAAATACCTTTTTTTTTTCTTTTTTGAGCCTGTATATGTTTTGTTCCTTTTCTACTTCAACAGGGATTTTTAAATTGTTTTCTTACACCTTTTGCAGTTAGAATTAATTTTTTTTTTTTTTTCCTCTTCATTTTGGCTGCATTTTCACTTTCTGACGTACACATCTGTCTCTTACTGCTGTTTCTTTTCCATTTTTGCTGTTGTGTTTAGTTTCACTTTCCTGATTCTGCTTTGCTTAAGGTTTTGAATATGCTGTCAGTTAAATACAAGGTAATTAGTAGGCTATGTGGAAACAGTTTAACTTCATCTATGCACAGGGTATAACAAAGTATGCATTGCAAACATGAAATGGGAGATGATACAGTGTAGTTGCAGAAACCATTACTAAAGTCCCACCTTTTGGTCAGACCTCTGGCTTTCAGTTTGCACCAGCAAACTGGGCATTCAACTTTCTCGGCCATTGAATGTTGAAACTTTCCTAGTATATTGTCTCTTGATTTGGCTTTCTGTCATTTTAACTTTTCTTCCCTATGACAGGAAGCAAAAAAAGCTTCTGAAAGCAATAAGCTGAGTACAGGGTGGTCTTCTGAAGGCTTTTTGGGAGCTTTAGAGGGTTACCTATACAAAGCTATGCTACTGTTGGTTGTCCTACACCAGTACCTGTTTTGGGAGAATCAACTAACTCTATTGTCAAAAATGCTGATCTGAGTTCTGACGTGCTATGAGCTTTGAAACAGAGTTGGGTGTGTTTCCTGCGTTCTGAAGGCACTTTTCCTGCATTAGTTAGATGGGCATTGTCATACCAGAAAAAAACCCACCGGGCTGCTTCATTCAAATCTGCACTTAAACTGTACTGGCTTCGCTAACGGTGCTTCAGCAGGTTTGCTCATCACTGTGTAGGTGCACTCTTACTGATACAAGAATGCCAGAATTGAACCATGAAATTGTAGTATTGATCTGGTGAAATAATATTTCCAGGGCAGTTGTTTTGCTTCATTCATTTGTATGCTGTCCAGCTTGATGACATCTCTGGTTTCTGCAAATTTAGGATAATACAAGTAATAATCATTCCAACGTTCTGGTGATCTGAGATTCTTTAGGGTGTTTCAGCAAGGTCCTGCAATCAACCACCCCTCAAAAATAGTTTAAACAAATTACTCTTTTTCTCACTATCTCTGCTTCATTGCTTTCTAGTTTCAGTTAGGTTAACAAAGGCAGAAATTGTATAGTAGAACACAAAATTCTAATGGTAATGTAATGAATTTTCTGCCAGATAGCAGCTTCTTTCTTCATTCCACTCACCACAATAATCTAGTACAATGAATGGGTACAAAATAATTTAGCAGTATTGAATCGACTCTTTTAAGTGGATTGTAAGAGTTTATTGATTTTGTGTTAAGCTGATATTTTAATACTAGTATTTGGTTGCTGGAGTACTCTTTCAAGTTTGGAAGAATTTTTTTGTTACTTTTGTTCTTTTTTATTACTTAGAAGATAGGCAGGGTGTGTTTTTTTAACATTTCTTGTTCTGCTCTGTCAGATCTTCCTGTTTAAAAAACAAAAGTGACAATTGTTTCTTTCACAATCCTTTCCCCTTTTTCTTCCATTTTAGCCCCTGCCCTTAGTTATATTTAGTATTGTGGCCATAGCTGGTTTTAGCTGCTCAGTGCTTTAACTACAACATTTTGTTCATGAACACAGAGACTGAGACAACAGCAAATAAAGCTGATTTTATGTTTTGGACTTATTTTTCCAATAAATCATGATCTATTTTTATTTTTTCCTTTTCTTCAGAGTTGAGTATTCTGTAACATTTTATGTATAGAGAACCTAGAAGTAGAGTTAATTTCCTATAATCAGAAGCCTGGTTATTTTCTAACATCCAGGTTGGAATGTTTTGGTATCAGTTATGGTTTTGTGGGCCTACAGGTGTGATTTTTAAATTCAATATGGTTTTAGAGATGTCATCGGTAATTATAACCTTCATCTAATTGCAACCTTCCAGAACTTATAACTTTAAATTTCTAGAATATATGTTTTTATTCAAATCTTCAAGGTCCTTTCCGACCTAAACCGTTCTATGATTCTGTTGGAATTCTGTATTTAAGCAATTAAACAAGTTCTGAAGTTGGTGTTCAACTTCCATTGTCTTCATTAACATTTTATCAAATCTGTTCTTCAAACTACTAAATGCAGTATTGGAAGTTAAAGGCTTGGCAGTGCATTTATGAAAAACTTGACTTCATGAATGACATCTAAAATTACTTTTCAGACGTGTCATTATATTTATTTGTACTATAAGTATGATTGTGGACAGCAGAGTAACTTTGGTCAATTTTTGGAAGGTATTCATGATGACATCAACGTAACCTTGAGAAGTAGCCCAATAACTCAGTAAGGCAGGATAGAAGTGAGATCAGCAGAGGTATCCAGAACAGAGATAAATCATGCAAAATATTAACAATCAGAAATGTAGAATGTCTAAGCCCATTAAAATCAGAACGTGCTAAAATGTCTTAGGAAAGATTCTCACTAGATCTGAACATGAGTAGTTACAAAAAGATGCAGGTCCTGGATGTGTTTCTGAGTTGAAGAATCACATTACTCTATTCTCTATATACTAATAAATAATGTGAAAACTAACCCGAAGGAAAATACTGTCAACCGGAAGGCAGGTATTCTAATAAACTTGGGTGGCTGTGTAGAAATAAAATGAAATTGAGCCTACTCTCCGTAGAGAAATTTTTTCATCAGTTTCTACCGCTTCCTTGTGATTTTGTTAAACAGCACTAGAAGCAATAATAGTAGAAAAGCAAGAAATGCTAGTAAAAATTTATATAGTTAGCACAACGCGCAGAATTTACCACCTAGATGTTTAAGTTCATCATGTTTTGCCTCCCCTATTCCCCCTATAGCTTATTGTTAGGTTCTGGGCTTTTTAATCAAGCTACTCTTTCTGTATTTGAAAGCAACTGAAGTGTTGTGGATAATCTTGGAAACTAATAGTAGTAGAAGTGAAGTTGTGGTGGATTTTTTCATTTTCTCTGTTCAGTAGTATAAATATATTAGTTGTAGTGAGAATGTTCTGTTCTTTTTTTTCTCTTACAAATCTGATCAAAAAGAGTCTGTGTTTCTCAGCTTGCTGAATGTCGATGTTTCACATTAGCATTGGTCTGAAAAAGTCCAGAACTAAAATAAAGAGTGAAATATCCCCGCTGCTTAATAAGTTGTTTTTCTAGGGACTTCACTTTGTTGACATTGATGAGTCACTTTCTTTAAGTAGTTCTGTAAAGTAATGTGAAGACAAACCTAATGAAAGTGATTCCCTAACCGATGGCAATAAAATCATCTAACCCATGTGAGCTAGGTAACTGGTTGGCACAGATCCAACACTGTTGGTTTGGGACTGTTCGCTGAAATATCATGATGTCCAGTGTTGGTAGCCTGGTAGAAATCAACCGAAAGAAGGAATTAATGAAAAGATAAAAATAATCCCTAAGGCTGTGGAGAATCAGATTATTTATAATACCTCAGGATCCCACAAAATTCTAGGAGGTTGAAATAAAGGTAACATTAGAGGAAGTTTGTCATTGTCATTTATGATGTTGAAAATAAATATCCTGTAATTAATATGCATGTATTTACAAAGAACCTGATCAACACAGTCATAATTTATAGAGATGTATACTTTCCATTTGAATGGCATTGAAAAGTACAGGCTGGTTATAAACAGTTGCTTAATATATCCTTCAACTGAACTGCGAATCTAAGTAACAGCTGGAACACTGCAAATTTCACATTGCAGTTTGGTTTTCAGTGTCTCAAACACTCATTTCTAGCACGGAGAAACAAATTAATTCTTGAAGAGGAAGCACTTCTGATTTTGTTACATCTCACTCAGACAATTCTGACAAGGAAACAGGATCTTACTGTTCCTGGTAAATGAGGTATTCTAGTGTGTCCTTTGTATCCCTTGCTATGTGATTGCAGTTCAAGTTATTATGAAGGTATTTTTGAAAGATAGAATAAATGAAAAGAAAATCCATGCATTAAAGATATGACAACGATGAAAATGCAGTCTTTATTCAGACCAATCAACAAAAAGCATGATTATTTTTAGCAGAATCTGTTCTTCCACAAACCCCAACTTAAAACTAGACTAGAAATTCTTTTAATTTCTTTGGTGGCAACGGGAATGAGGAATTTGTACTCAGAAGTGTTCTCTTCAGTACCAGCTTACTTTCTTCTACTGGTTTTAACCCCCACCACCACCACCTCACGCTCCTGATTTTTTTTTCTGGTTAACATAAACTTTTTCCTAATAGCACTGCAGTGTGGGAAGGGCAGAATTTGGATACTTCAGATCAAGAGTGATAGATTTGTTTATCCAGCAAGAGATAGCATTTTTGCTTTTTATTAAAGCAACCACATCGATAACAAGCAAAACAAGGAGTCTGATCTAAATGTATCTTTTTTGGGTAGCTAAATCCAAACATAAATGTTATGACTTAGATTATTTTATTTTTTTCCCATGGCTGTGCAACTGGTTTCCCTGTATCACAATCTCGTTTGTTTAGTTTTGTTTTTTTTTCATAGATTCCTTGTTTGTACTCCTTTAAAAACAGCATAAAAACTGAATAATAAATATGGCATACTATTTTATGTCTTCCATTTGAAAGAATGAAATACATTAGGTAATTTTAGATGAATGTGTTCTGTATAAGTCGGTTCTGTCAGACTGAGTTTTCTGATATTCATCTAAAATTGTATTTATTTTTAGATTACTGATATTGCTTTATACTTGTGTAATGATTTTATTATGCAATGGACTTTAAATTGTCATTAATTTCAATATTTTAAGTGCAGTTTTCTATACTAGCTTTGTCATTCTGCTATAGACCTCAAAGAGATTTGGGTATCTGTAATAAGAGTAAAGAGCCCTTAAAAAACTTTTAAAAGCTTTGCTAGATGTCACTGGCCATTTATTAAGCATTTTGAAAGAGAAGTATTATCAATAAGCTATTTATTAGAGTTAAAATACGTAAAAGCAACTCATATTTTTAGCTGATGCATTAACTTTATGCACTCATCTTTAAAAAAACCCTCTGTCTTTCTATAAAAGTTAAGCGTTGTCATGGTAAGAATTGTTATGAATCTAATTCTTACTGACAATCTAATAAGAGTTTTATGTAAATCATTCAAATTATAGTATCCTGGCACAAATTCTTTTCTACCTGACGTGTACCTGACTGGCTTCTTCCCTTTTTCAGTCCTCTTATTCTAGAGAAACTGCTACATATATCTCAAATTTAGAGCGGCTGTATGTTAAAACAAAAGCTGTCTGGAGAACTTAAAAAACAGAACTTAAAAAAGAAAGGATCACAGTTAAAATTAAATTGCCCTACTACTTGTGACATTCCTCCCCCGGCCCCCAGCCTCCTCCTCTCTTTACAGGAAGCAGAGAAAACTTTTCACCTGTTATTCAGAGCTCGAAGCACATGCTGGAACTGAATGTTGATATCAATCAGTATTAAAACACATGAAGTACTATTGGATGTGTCTGACTTTGCTGGTTTGGGCAGAAGGGATGGTAGGGATGTCTTGTTCAGGTTTCCTTAGTGTTTTAAAATTGTACCTATATCATTGCAATTTGGGGTATCAATTCAGACTTATGATAAAATATGTCAATACGGCATCATTATATGATTGATTTTGTTTCATACCATTCCCTTTTTAAAAAGTTGTTACTGTAGAAAAAAATAATCTGTTCGGTTCACGTCTTCGTAATGCAGAATGGTAATACATTGCTTTTTTCAATGTGTTCACATTTCATTCAGTACCACATTTCCCTCCTCTGTTTCTGAAAACATTGCTGATGACCATAATTCCATAATTCTTCTTCTTTTTTTTTTTTTTTTTTTTTTCCCTGTGGCACAAGGTGCTTTTGGGCAGTTTCTGTCCTTTGTAGGAAAAGTCTTAAGTAGTTATACAGTACTGCAATAATTTGGGGGAGTGCATGAATGTAGCCTTTGTGAATTAAATTTCTGTGACATTGTGATCTATATCATTCTGGACTAAATTTGATGGTTGAGGTTGTACTTTCTAGCCCTCTTTACCTGTATATTGTCTGCACGTGTTAAGTTATTCCATGTGTGGTACTCAGTGTAACATAGATGCTCAGTTTCTTATGGAACTGTCTCCTTTTTTCCTCTGACTCAGCATATACAATGGCTGTCCCATTTCAGCGCAGTTTATGCAACCTTAATTGAACAACAGGCAGCACATAACTGCAGCTGTATGATTGCGGATTAACTGGGCATTGTGTTTGTGTTGATAATGTGCTTCCAGATGGGATATGTATAGAGGTTTTTGTTTGTAATATTGTAAGTGGGAGCACTGCTTTGGGTCATTTGTTGCTACCCAGCCACCAGTTTATATAAAACTTGCTATAAGTTGATTATCTTGGAGTTTTTACAGTTTGAAAACATGATTTTTTTTCTCATGGTTGAGTGGTATCACTGATTCTGCATTGACTTTCTTCTCTGTTATGTATTTGGGTGCGTGCATTCCCTGAAAGACTGCGGCAGTCATCTTGCGTCTTGATCCAAAGCTTATCAGATTACTAAAGGAACAAATCTGTGAAGTGATTTTATTGGTTTCCATAATTATTTTTTTAGAGACAAGCAATCAGCAAGAAAAAAGGAAGCAGGGAGTGGTGGGCAGACCCTTTTGTGCTTCTTACCCCTCCTGGGCCAGCCAGGTGGGGCCACCCAAGGAGGATTTCGGTAGGGTCACAGTGTAAGAACCTGAATTTTCTTTACATGATCCTGCTGGGGAATCTGTAGGTATCTCTGTCCAGAGCTGCAGACGCTGCTGGGTAAATGAACAGGCAAGCTGTACAGAATGCAAGATTTAGAAACACAGATGAGTTACAACAGGTTTGATACACAGCAAATTTGATTGGCACCGAGTCATTAGGAATTAAACATGGTTTGGCAGGTAACTAAAGGATGAACAGACTTTTAAAGAAGACTTTCAGTTACTTCTGATCATCCAGGAGTGCTATTGAGATTTTAAAAAAAAAAAACCAAAAACCAGTAATTTTCAGCATTATTCTACAAACTAGAATGTTAGGGCTGTAAAGTTGCCCAAAACCTGGCAGAAATAGGAACTCTCTTTCTGATGCTAACATAAAACCAATGTCCTTGGATAGTGGTGTGACATAATACAGGTGACCCTGGTGAATGGATGCTGTGAGCATTAGTGAACAAATGTTCCCGGATGTTAACTTTTGTGACCCTTTATTTGGGTCTCAAACATCCCAACGTTGAACAATAATGATTGGTTCCGTAATGAAATTGCATTCCTTTGTTACAATTTGAGAAAAATTATGACGGGCTACGGAACACATAATGCTGAACATAGTAGTGCCTTCTTTAGCATTGATTTTGACAATAAAAGACCTCAAACTGGGACAGTTTCGCATTATCATTGAGACCAAGTATGGGGTTGCAAAATCCACACGGCCAGATTTTGTACAGATCTTTCAGAAACATATACGATTGATTTTTTTTTTTTTTTTTTTTCTGAAATGTGTCTGAGTATGAATAGCATAGGCTTTTAAAGAGTGTATTATGAAAAGTGTCTTACGGTAAATGTGCTCAATTGCAGAAGAGGTCTTTTTGCCATGAATACATTTCCATCTATCTTTTAATACTTTTAATTTTGAAAAAAGGTTGGTTAGAGAAAAGTTGTCCTCCTTGGACATTTATCACTGGAAAAAGTCTTTGCTGGAAAAAAAGGATTGCTGGTCCAACCTTCTTACATATATGCAGAAATATATAATATGCACAGTGGTGCAGAATTTGTTATAACTATCTGATTAACAAATAATTTTGACACTATATGTGTCTAAGTGAATTTAAACATGTCCAGGAATGCTCCTGTGCACTAGAATACAATTATTGACGTTAGCAAATTGTTGAAATGTTCACGTGTCTCAACTTTGCCTGTGCTAGCTCATGCTCTTTGCAGACAGTTCTTGGGGGTAGTTTGGCACTGTGTCAGTCCAAGGACATTCCCAAAGGCATTTCGCACTCCACTCTTTTGGAGGCTGTTGACTGCCTGGCCTTGGGCAGGGAACTGGCAGAGGTATGAACAAACAGCCACTGAAGCATTACTTAGTAGTGCATACTGTGGAGTCAGGGCACCTTCTTCATCTCCAAGGCATAGCTGTAGTGGGAAAAATGTGTGGGGTTTTTTTTTCTATTCCAGGAAATTGAATTTGGGTGTCTGATATATTAGGCTAATTCTTTGTATGATGAGAAAGATTATTTTTTTCTTTATTTCTTTTTTAAATATGGGATTGACCATTGCTATTCTTTTTTCTTCCATCATTTAAAAAATAAATCGCACACAGCATCCTCTTGCAAGTATGCTAAACAGTTTACCAGTTGGCTCTGCATGCATTGTGCAGCCTATGTGCATGTGTGCAGTCAGCATGAATGGCCTAAATTCATCACATGTGCTGTGTTTACACAAAGAATTATCCTCTATATTTCAAGTTGATTTTAATGTACTCAAATCATTATTAAGAGGTCCTTTGGGAGAGAGGTTAAAGGACATAAAGCAGATGGAAACCCATGATGACTTAAGCAGAGATATAGATTGAGCGTTGATGATTATAAAAAAAGAGTGATTTATGTTGTGTTGTTAAAACCAGAAAAAGAATATCTGTCTTTTATCCTAATTTCCCTGTGATAAGTAGCAGCTATATACATGGATACAGGGTTGGGGTTTTTTTGCCAGCCTGGAGCAAAAGAACTGTTCCCACTTACATAAGCATAAGTTACTACTTTTCCCAGAGAAACACGGAAGACAATGCAATTAATATGTTCAAAATATTATTTATTTACATTATCTTTCAAAAGTTCTACTGGAGAAATAACGACCCACTTCCAGTAATCCCGCTGTTCAGCCAAAATTAAATTTTCAGCTACAGAACTCATTGAAAATGTGTTATGCTCTTCAGAACTGAAACTGTACATGTTACATTTTTAATTCTGATACATAAAAAGGAAGAATATATATGAAAATAGTTTAGAGGAGCTGTGATTTTTACTGGGATTAAATTAATTGTATTTCTGCAGTTTTTATTCAAACTCTACTATATGGTGAACTGCAATTCCTAATTTCTAGGTTTTAAACTAGAAATAATTAGTATAGTGACTGAGGAGACTTTTTTTACATTGGAAAACACTTACAAAACATTTATCGTCTTCTTGGGTTCAAGTTTCTAATGTGATCATAGTGGTGAACACACTTCAGTTCTGAAACACACTTCTGGCTTTGATTCATAAAGACTTGGAGGTTTTGGACTTTCAGCCATGCCACAGTACCTCTTTTCCTCTGTTCTGTTCAGGCTATTAAGCAGGTAGTGTGCTGAGTAGGTATTTTTACAAGCACATTTAGATAAACTGAGATTTTGTACTTAAGGAATAGAAGCACGGATTTCTGAAACTTGGACTTATCAATAAATAATAAGTTAAGTCTTGTAGCATTCTTTTAACACATTTACAGTGCCGTTATCTCATTTTTGTAGGTGTTGCAAGTGTAGAAGAAGTAAGTGTTTTGTCCAAAACTATAAAGTGATGCGAGTCAGTTTGCACTTTCAAAACTTCTTATGTAGCAACAACATTCCTTCTCATGTTTCTCTTCCGTACTTATGTATTTTAGGTAATTGTCAAATCTGGACCAGGTACCTTTCTCAGCCTGGCTGTATATGATGATTATATCTTCTGGTCAGATGGAGTGAGGAGAGCTATTCTGCGTTCCAGTAAATATACAGGAGGAGATACAAAAGTTCTTCGTTCTGATATCCCGCATCAGCCAATGGGCATTATTGCTGTTGCCAACGATACTAACAGTTGTAAGTTACGAAGCAAGATAGACTATTTTGTTAATTCCAGTGTCATCCATTCCAAGAATTTTACTTAGTTTTAAACAAGTTTAAACATTTCATGGTGTTTCATAACAGTTCCTACAACAAAAAGACTTTATCAAAAGACGGGATATAACCTCTTCCCCAAGTAAATAAATATTAATGAATGACCATTTTCTTCTATGGATATTGTGCTTATTTAATAGCAGTTAAATCATTTCCTGTCAAATGTCAGCAGTTTTGAATGTTGTGGGTTTTAAAATTTATTATATGCAAGGTAACTCCATTTGTTTATCTTTAGTGTGCTGGCATGTGAGGCATGCTGACATTTTCATCTGACTGATAAAACTTGAATCAATTGCCCATGAATCTGAGATATGGTGATCTTTGCTCTCTCAGAGGCATTGGCCATTGAAGCAAATTTAATAAAACAGAGTTCATCTTTTATCATTTGTTTTTTTCAGGTGAGTTATCTCCTTGTGCACAAATGAATGGAGGTTGTCATGATTTATGCCTTCTGACTCCTGACGGACGAGTGAACTGTTCATGTAGAGGGGATAGAATACTGATAGATGATAACAGATGTGTGAGTAAGTAATACTAGCTGACACAATGCTTTTCTATGCTGTGCTGCAGTTGGCTATCATAAGCAAAGACTGTTGGCCCAAGCCATTAATTTTATTCCTTCTATATACTGTAAAAATTGATCTGGCAATGCAGCACATACCGGACTTGCAACTGGTTTATGTCTTATAAGGCTTTTGGGGGGTTAAAAAGCAATAATGCTTCTACTCTCCTTAAATTCCAGTTTGGGTAGTTGTGTTCTACTGAACATTTCATATTTGCAATTTGTTTCTGTTGAGTGCAAATATTTTCACGTCATGTGCTTGGACATATACAACAATTGTAATTTGTTAACCAGCTGTTGTGTTTAATCATGTAGAATTGGTGTTTTAGTAACTGGGGAACACATCTCTTCAAGTTTGCAGACTCTTTGGAGACTGGTTTTGTTGGACTTCTACCCATACTTCCTCTGAACCAGTATGTCTCAGCACATGATAAAGAAAATAGGAGAGAACTATTTTTTTAGAGTTCAGAAGTTGTTCAGAATATATGGTCATCCATTGCAGCTTCTTTAGATCGCACTGTCCCTGTGCAGTATTGATGTTTATGAACATGCAAGTATGTGCTGGTAATTTGGAAGTACGCGATGTATATACATACTCTGCAGTCTTCCAGCTTTTCTAATAATTTGGAGAAAATCTCTGTCACTTTGCTAATGCTGTGCCTTAGCAGGAGTGAATTAACTGGAAAGCTTTGGGCTGTTTCCCCAGGGATGACCCACATTCATAATGTGGAACGTGACTTTGTGCTTCTCCCTTCAGCAAGTGTAGCTG
This sequence comes from Charadrius vociferus, assembly GCF_000708025.1. NCBI lineage: Eukaryota > Metazoa > Chordata > Aves > Charadriiformes > Charadriidae > Charadrius > Charadrius vociferus. The sequence goes on from NW_009650060.1 coordinate 2,540,780, forward strand.
GCTCCGTTTGGAACAGAGGGAAAGCTGGGGGGACGCATGCGGTTCCTTATGTCTTTGTTAATGTCACTGCATTACAGCTCTTCTGTCACAGTTAGAGACCGCTGCCAAATTCTGGTGGTTTATTGGACCTTTACCTCTGTGGGTTAGAAATCCCATCTCTTAGATCAAGTTCTCCACTTCGATATCTGTCTGCCAGGCACGCCTGTTCTGCTGCTTCAGTTTCATAGCTTTGACCCACCTGCTTTGTCTAAATCAAATTTTTTGATTGTAACAGTAGAGAGACGCTGTAACATTCAAGAAAAAAAGTAATTGTTTTGTATATTATTTAGCGAGATGTACCATCCTGCTAGAAGTTTAGACAGTTCACCTGGTTCAGACTCTTCTGCGGCATTCTGTTCCTCCTGAACAGCCTACCAAGTGGCTTCTCTTCTACTGATACAGAGCCACTTTTTAAATGCTGGTCTGTATACACAGAGCTGTGTTGGTGTGGGATACGAAGAGATGTGATAACACAGTACCTAGCAACATGTTCCAAACAAATACGTGCGTTGCTACAGTTTTATTCTGCACTTTTCACACACTTCATAGTTCACCTTCCACCTTTACCTTTGGTTCACACATACCTGTTGTTGTTATTTGTTAACTAAGTCTTTACATAGTGCATTATAAGGTCAGTGAGATTTCACAGAAGGACATGGTTCTGTAATTAAATATATGGAGATATGAGGGTTAAAACTTTTATCCTTCACATCAGGGAATATACAGCTGATCTAGAGTCAAGATGCAGTCGTAAAGGAGTGTAAAACTAACCTGTATTACATTTCCAGCTCTTACTCAAAAACTGCTTTGTCTAGCTGTATAATTGAGATGCAATGAATTTTACAGATGATTTGCAGTGATAAAGATTTCAATTTAAACCATAACACTGTTTCAGAGTATCAGGCTTTTAGTCTAGTAACAGAATCCAGTGATCAATTGAGACTGTATCAACCAGAATCTGATTGTTAATGGTTCAAAGATATTAATTAAGACTTCACTACTTTACAAAAAGGTATTTTCCACTAGAGCCAAATATTTCTGCTTCTTGCAGATGGAATATTACCACCAAGCTTATATAATCACGTTATTTCACCATCTCACACTGTCAAGTTTTACTGATCTTGATCATTCAAGAGACTTCTTGGAGCTGGAAAATTTCCTTAAGTTCCATTGCCTACCAGTCTGCACTTGGCCTCGTGGGTCAGGTCCCTCACTTGCTCAGCCCACCCATCCCTTCACCCATGAGTTTGAGTATAGTAAAGTACAGGAATACAGGAATTGCTAAACTCTTGGAATTAACTGCTGACACCTGCTCTAAATCTGGGAAGGATTTCTTCCTTCATTGCTAGTCTGGCAAGAGCCTGATGGGTTTTTTTTTTTTTACTTCTTCACAGCAGGGCAGAAACCTCATTGGTTGATAAAGAAAACAAGATCATGTTGTAGCAGGTTAAAAGTTTTTCAGTGCTTGGTTAAGGTACTTATGTCATTGTCATGGTTTAACCCCAGCCGGCAACTAAGCACCACACAGCCGCTTGCTCACTGCCCCGGGGCAGGACTGGGGAGAGAATTGGAAGAGTTAAAATGAGAACACTCATGGGTTAAGATAAAGACAGTTTAATAAGTAAAGCAAAATTCTCATGCACAAGCAAAACAAAACAAGGAATTCATGCTCTACTTCCCGTGGGCAGGCAGGTGTTGGGCCATCTCCAGGAAAGCAGGGCTCCATCACCTGTAACAGTTATTTGGAAAGACAAAATACCATCACTCCAAATGTCTCCCTTCTTTTCCCCAGCTTTACGTACTGAGCATGACATCACATGGTATGGGATATCCCTTTGGTCAGTTGGGGTCAGCTGTCCCGGCTGTGTCCCCTCCCAACTTCTTGTGCACCCCCAGCCGACTCGCTGGTGGGGTGGGGTGAGGAGCTGAGAAGGCCTTCGCTCTGTGTAAGCACAGCTCGGCAATAACTAAAACATCCCTGTATTATCAACACTGTTTTCAGCACAAATCTAAAACATAGCCTCATACTAGCTACTATAAAGAAAATTAACTCTATCCCAGCCAAAACCAGCACGATCGTAAACATTTCTGTTTCCTAGATCGATTAGAATCAGAGAAAATACAAAGAAGATTTGGAATTCTTAGCCTGGAGCAGTAAGGAGACAAATTTTTCACTCATCCTCATTTTACCTTCACTAAATGGAATGGTGGACATTATTTATTTCATGTAATGATTTAAACTCATTGCACGAATGCAATAAAAGTCCTGGTTTGTTTGGAAGTGGGAGATAAAGATGGCTTCTGGCATCTCAAAGAGGTTGAAAAAACACAACCAAGATGAAAAGTGTAACTGATATTGTGGTAGTAAGATACTTATATAAGTAAAATAAAACCAGCAGGTTTTCTTCATTGGATGTTAGACTGTATCTTGAACATTGGATGCGGTACATTGGTGCTGGTACCTGCGTAAGCACTGAGCAGCTGCACAGTGCCACAAAACAGAGTTGAGAGTTCAAATTAACTGCTGGGTAATGGTAACTGTTTACTTCTTGCTTTTGGATGTGCTGTGCTGAAGAGGTTTTTTTAAACATCTATTAAGAAATGGTTTCGCACAAGCTGGGGTTGTGGAGAGGCATGTGAGGGGAGAGGATAGCTGAGCACAGTAGTTACAAAGTCATCATCTTATAGAATCACTGCCTTTAAGTTGCTTCACTACATGTTCCTTCATGGATATTTGGCTATGTATTTTTCTTTTACAGGCTTTCTCTTACCTTGGTTTGGAATTCACCCCAAAATAAAATTTCTGAAAATTGTTGCTATTTAGGTACCTGTCCTCAATCCCGCATAATAGCAACAAACATAGAGAAGCATGGCAGTCTTGCAGGCCACCACTCTGTAGAAGCTTTTAAGTCTGATGCTATGGTGGGTTTTTTTTGTACTTGGGTTTTCAAAAACTGTGTAGGAAATATTTTAAATCATAGAATTGTCTAGGTTGGAAGGGACCTTTAAGATCATCGAGTCCAACCATCAACCTAAGACTGCCAAAACCACCACTAAACCGTGTCCCTCAGCCCCACGTCTATCTGTCTTTTAAATACCTCCAGGGATGGCGATTCCACCTCTTCCCTGGGCAGCCCATTCCAATGTTTGATAACCCTTTCTGTGAAGAAATTTTTCCTAATATCCAATCTTAATCCTCCTTTTCTCATTTTCACTGTGTAAAAGCTGTTAAAAATTACATGTTATTTTGTTTTATTTTTAGCTAAAAATTCCACTTGCAACATTTTTTCTGAGTTTGAATGTGGAAATGGTGAATGCATTGATTATCAGCTGACTTGTGATGGCATTGCTCATTGTAAGGACAAGTCTGATGAGAAACTTTTCTACTGTGGTAAGTATTTCCAGAAATTTCACCTTCATGTTCCTATTTTGGTTATACATTGGTTCCTCTCTGACTGTTCTGCTTGTTCATACCAACTGCTCACCAAAATGCACAGGAAGAAATGCCAACTCACACATTAAGAAAGCCCTGACATTATATGGATAGAATAATTTGTACCTGAACATATTTTCCTCACAAACTTCATATATTAGCTGACTCATAGTTTAAAAAAGCATCTCAAATGTTCTCATATTGCTGTCTCTAAAGCAGAAGGAATACCAGAGCTAGCTACTTTTTTGAAGATGAAAAATTGGGTATTTTCAGCTTTAATTTAGCAGTTTTGATTTAGTTTTCCATATTTAATAAGATTCTCTCTGATCATTAATAGAAAACACCAAAATAGTAGTATTATAAAATACAAAATGGCTGAGTAATAGAAATCTTTCCACCAAATTTTCTTTTTGTTTATAATACCATTATTCTTCATGCCGGTCAGTCTTAATCTTGCAACAAGTTAGACGCAAAGCATCTACCCATTAATTTTTTTTCCCAAGGAATTCTATCTATCTTTTTTTTTTTTTAACCTAATTATAACTAACCGAATCACTTCCAGTTTTTTGTTGTCCAACTGAGTTTGCCTGCTGCAGTGTCTAAAACAGCACTGTTCAAATAATTTTCCTAAATCACTAAAGTCACCTTAGTGAACTGATGTACCCTGCATGTTAAGTGAAATCTCCTTGTTACATGTGTGCCTGTAACTCTTGGTCTTTACCTTGTTTTGTATACCCATATCACAGCCTTGATATCTCTTCTGTTTCCCATATGAACAATTTCAGGTCATTTCAAACCCACCTATTATATTTATAACTGCTACTTCTATAGTTTTATGAAAATGTCTGCTTTAATTCCTGGAGTTCACCTCTGCCATTTTAATAGAATCATAGAACCATGGAATATCTCAAATTGGAAGGGACCCACAAGGATCATCGAGTCCAACTCCAAGGTTGATACTGGAAAAAAAAGAAATTGAATAGCTTTCTCCTTTTTTTTTTTTTTTTTAACCTTAAAGAAATTAACACCAACTATCTGAGTATAGCAACTGATACCATGTATTTTTTTTTCTTCTTTCATCTCCAGTTTGTGCCCCATTAGCTTTCAAACTTCTAGGTGATAATTGCTTTGATCATGTCATGCAAAACTAATAGCAACATTCCGTCAGATCATCTACATGTAGATAACTAAGGAGGTTGGTTTGGTTAGATCTCAAAAAAAAAAAATCCACATCAGACAAGGAAATAAGAATCTGAACTATACAAAACACTTCTAGTTACCAGCAGGGAAAGGCCCTTGAATTACAAGTGACAGCATTAAATCACTGAAAACTACTTTATGTCTGTTATGATTTATGTCTGTGAACTCTCTCTTAGGTTTCCTTACTAGGTATGTGTACATATTTGTATTTATGTAAGCATCTTGCTTAGATGTAAGAAGTAATTAAAAAAAACGACAAAAAAAACCCCCAACACCCAAAACAACACCGCCACCAAAAAAAACACTCAGCTATATTTTATATAGACTAAACCTCTTTGTCTCTACTATTACTTTTAGTCATTTACTTCATTCACAGTTCATAGAAGAAAGATTAAGATTGCATGTAGTTTCTTTAACTTTGTTAGGAAACGAGAACAGGTTGAAGGACTAGAGAGAAAGTAATCTGGCAAGAAACAAGAAAGTTGTAGCTGATGAGGAGTCTCAAAATACTCTTTCTTTGTCATTCCAGAGAAGTTGTCTTATATGTCAGTAAAGGTTTGAGGTTTACTGATATGCTAAATCTATTTCATACTTTATTTTACAGTACTGAAAAACTATAAATGCAAGATCCAACAATTTGCCTTTCCATGGATTTGCCAAATAATTTTATGAAGGACATTGTATAATTTGTAGTGTGACAGTGTACATTTTGCCAGATTTAAACCAACCATACTGACCTCTTTGCTACACGTTGGAAAAAGCAGGAGGAACTGTGGTTCTTCTATGCACTAGGTCATATACAATATGTTGTATTCTGAATCTGATAAAGTACGGGATGATGGACTCATTATTATTGATTAATTGATCCAATGAACATTATTTATTAATTATTATGGCATGACTTCTATAAAGGTTAGGGCTTTAGTAAATAATTCCTTAATTTTCAAACATATCAACCTATGTAAAATTCATACATTCTTGAGCAGAACACTTGCAGTATTGGTATTCAGAAATCCAGAAACTTTTCTGCTAATATTTTTTGTTATTTTACTCTCCATTTATTCCTAATTTGGTTTAGGGCAAATGTAGTATGTTTCATTCTATATGATAGAATTACTGATGCTATATGCAAAAATTGTCACATAGAATCATAGAATAGTTTAGGTTGGAAGGGCCCTTAAAGACCATCTAGTTCCAACCCCCCCACCATGGGCAGGGACACCTTCCTCTAGACCATGTGGCTCGAACCCCATCCAACCTGGCCTTGAACCCCTCCAAGGATGAGCCATCCACAACTTCCCTGGGCAACCTGTTCCAGTGTCTCACCACCCTCAGAGTGAAAAATTTCTTCCTCATATCTAATCTAAATCGCCCCTCTTCCAGTTTGCAGCCATTCCCCCTTGTCCTATCACTCCATGCCCTTGCAAAAAGTCCCTTTCCAGCTTTCTTGTAGGTGCCCTTCAGATACTGGAAGGCTGCTATAAGGTCTCCCCGGAGCCTTCTCTTCTCCAGGCTGAACAACCCCAACTCTCTCAGCCTGTCCTCATAGCAGAGGTGCTCCAGCCCTCTGGTCATCTTCATGGCCTCCTCTGGACTCGCTCCAACAGGTCCATGTCTTTCCTATGTTGGGGACTCCAGAGTTGGATGCAGTACTCCAGGTGGGGTCTTCCTGGCCCTGCTGGTCACACTTCTTTTGATGCAGCCCAGGCTGTGACGTGCCTGACAAAAGTGTGTCTAAACAAACGCATTTAGAGCACATGGTCTTTTTATACCACAAGATAATGAAAATTGGGAATTAGGTGTTTTTTTTTTTTTTGGTCATTCTTTCTCATCGTGCTTTCATTTATTATTCTTGAAGTGTTTATCAGTCGAAGTTCTTCTGCTGGACAACACATGAACAATTTCTGAAGACTTTCCTGTAGCTTCAAATGCATTTTCATTTAAAATGTATTTTCTGGAATGTTTGTCTTGTTTTAATAAAAGTGTCTAAATGAAATCATGGGCTTGTACTTAACTTCCCAGAAAACAGAGGCTGTCGGAAGGGTTTCAAGCCATGTTCTAATCGTCGCTGTGTTTCAAGTAACAAAGTATGTGATGGTGCAAATGACTGTGGTGACAACTCTGATGAATTTGACTGTAAAGGTAAATGACAGTTACTTCTGAGCTGATTTCAGAATATTGCTTTGTAAATGCTTAGTATGTAAATAGAAGTAGCTAGAAAATGCGTATAACTTGGAATTACAGGTGCTGGGATTTGTTTTGTTAGAATTCAAAAACAAGCAGGTGCATCCATATGTTGGGATTGATATGAAGACTGATTTTGGTTTCTACCTACAGTCCTCTAGAAGGAGAGTGCTTTTGGCTGTGGAAAACTCAGAAAATACAGTTTCTGATGCTTCTGTGAAGTAATATATGAGAGAATATCTTTACTACAGACGGAAGGGTGATTTCTTCTCTGCATCTGCTGCACTGTTTCTTCTTTGAAGCAGCTAGTGTTCTATTTCTTTGCTTTTCAGAGGCCTGGCAATGTTTGTGTTCTTTGCAAAACTTACCAGAATTGTTCTCCTTTTTATATCAGAATCTTTTTTCTTTTTATGTCTTAAAACATGAATATTTATATCTGTGCATCAGCCAATGAATAAAGACTAGATAGCAGACAACACAAATCCTTAGTTGCAATTCAGAACGATTGGAAGGGAAAGTATTCCATAATATACATCTAAAACCTGTGTAGCTGTAGTAACTAGCATTTGTTTTGAAAGCACCGCATGGTTTTTAATCATTTAGCTGAATATGAGTAGAGAGAAAAGCACACAGGCAAAAGCCTGTTACATTAAAGAAATTTGAGAGATTCAAAGATGGTCCTGAAAGTGCTTCTTCCTTCTTCACGTGGTTATTGTCTCTAATTGAGTTGAGTTATCTAGAGAGAAACTTTTAGGCTTAAAAAATAAATTTAAAAATTAGAAACTGAGGCTTTCAAGTTTATTAGACGTTACATTTCTACTGATTTTTTAGCTATGGAAGCTACAGTGTATTCTGGATGCCTCATCCTAAAAGGTAGAAGGTTTAAACACAATACATATAATATACATCTGAAGAGTCTGTTTAGTACGCAAATTTACATCTTTTATAACCATATATTATAGATTCAACGTGTGCTTCAACAGAATTCCATTGTGCAGATGGGATTTGCATTGGAAAATCAGCACAGTGCAACCAGATCATTGATTGTGCAGATGCTTCAGATGAAAAGAACTGTAGTAAGTTTGTGTTTGTGCTTCCTTGTAGCATCTGTTCCATGATTATTCCTTGTTATATAGCAGTTAATTCATAGTCATTACTAGTTGGATACCAGCAGCTGCAGGATCTACGCAAACTCAAGCTAAACCTGAAAACCAAACTATAAGGCTCTCGGTCTGTATTAGGTGTGCTATAGTAATCTACTGTCTCTTTCCAGATAATACAAACTGCGCTTACTTCTATAAACTTGGAATAAAATCTTCAGGATTTATTAGCTGTAATTCGACTTCACTTTGTATACTGCCAGAATGGATATGTGATGGATCTAATGACTGTGGAGATTATACTGATGAACTAAAATGCCCAGGTAACTGTGAAAAAGAAAAAAAGAAGAAAAAAAATTACTCTTAAAAAAATATATTCTGGTACTTTTGTGTCTTTTTTCTAATTGTGTTGTAAAATATTTATTCAGTCAAATACCGCTTTATTATATTATTATTTCATTTACGGAGATAAATATAACACTGAATGCAGGTTTTTTCACCAATCTTTATTTTGTTGTTTCATTAGATTACACAAATTATTACAAATTACTAATGCATTTCTCTGACGAAAACTGTAATGTCTGGCTTTCTATTTCCTCAAAGTTACGTCTGTCATTAATCATTTTTATTTAAGTAGAACATCAGTCATTAAAATGTCAAGCTCATCAAGCTTCAATACAATCACTCGGGAACTTTTATTAGCCACTACTTTAATGGATGGTATTTCCTTTCTTGCTTACTTTTTTAACTTTCTCTCTCATTTTGTTGAGGTACTTGGGGTAGGCTGCCAGTGTAGAATTTTGTGATTGTTCTGCTCTTCAGCCAGTACAAACAGATCACGGTACACTTGAGTCCCAGTCCCAGGGCTGAGATTGTAGGCTTCCAGAAAAGGAAGAGGTATTTACAGGTGGAAATTTTGTTCCTTTTCTAGGTTTTCCCTGTGTATTTCTGCTCTCCTATGGGAAAGACATTACACCATTATGAATTCTTGGAAAATGAATCACCTGAAAAATTTATTAAAATAAAGATAGGCAAAGAACCAATTACCAGAACAACCGATGTAAATATCCTACATGGAAGAAAAAAGAAGCAAACTTACTTGACATTTTAAAGGGTTTTTTTTTGACTTCTCATCTGATGGGTTTTCATGAGAAAGCAGAATACTAACACATTAGAAATACACGTTTTCAAGATATGCATATATAAATTTGAAGGAAAGCCTCTACTTTCATAAGACTTTATGATACAATTTTTATCAGAGTTCTGCGAGGAAGTGTTAATGAATTTCAGAAGATAACATAAAGTTTTTAAAGTTTAAATAGTTTTGCCTTCTGAGCCTTACTATTAGCAGTGGAGGGAAAGATCCCACATGCAGGGGTATAGTGCTTTTGTGCAAGTATCTTCTGCTGTCTTGAGAAATGCTTGTTATCTCATAACCATTTTTAGCATCTGCTTTCTGCTTTTTCATAGGTTATTTGGGTTACCCTGAATTCTGAAGAGTTATACGAAATCAGATTCTTAATGATGAATGAGTATAAATATCTAGCTGTATTATGAATACATATTTATTTTCTGATTTTTGAGGGGTTGTAGGATTTTTTTACAGATTATACCATCCTTAACCTCAATCGTTGAGACATTTAGTAGCATATCTAATGTTAACCAATGAATTGTTCACAATATTAAATTCTTACCTACGAAGGATGGCATTTGTGTTTGCTCCTTTATTATTCAGAAGCCCTCGTGTAAGTTTGAGAATATTAAGTGCAATATGTAAACGTACCTATAAGTAAGTGATAAACTGTATTTAGAATGATAAGACTTAAATGAACACAGGTTTATTGATACGTATTTGTAGGATTAGGCCCATCCTGTGAAATTGTGACCAGACTGAGGACAGTGCCCTAGTAAAGAAACTCTGGGGATGCCAAGCCTGTATCTCCTCTCGTGCACCTTGAGCATTTATGCAAAAATCTGTAGAATTAAAAATTAGTATTTTTTTGCTAGTAGTGTTCCTGTCACTATCATCTTCCAGAATCTCATTCACTCTTAATTTTTAGTCTACATCTATTCCAGTTTATAGCTGTTCTTATGCTTGTAGTTCTTTAATAATCGCATCCTTACTCTTGCAATGGCAATTAAGGCAAAGCATTTTAGAATTCCTGCTTTCAAGGGAGGTTTATCTGTCTCTGTGGCCTTAGTGAACTCAACTTACATTTCTCTTGAATATACCAGACCAGTATCCAATATATTGGGTGAAGTCTTGCTTTTGCCTTGAATCAGTGAAAATACATTTTAAAATTTTGTTTATGTTTGTTTTCATAATTGACTCGCTCTAGATTGTAATTGTCTTCCTGTGACCGATACTTCGCTCTTTCTTCTAAGAATCATTATTTATTAAAAATAAATAAATGGTGATTAATAAATGTTATTAATTAGTAAAAAAAACCTTTTAATTTTATGTTGTTAAATACCATCCAATTTTTGCTAGCCTAGTAATTAGCTCATCTGATTATTCCCATTTAATATTCTTTTTTTCTGTGTGATGAGCCTGTTGTGTCCCCAAAAGCTTCTGTTGGGTCTCTCATATATTTTGTGCCAGCTTTATTGATGAAAATACTACCAGACTCCAGAAGGAACCTGGAACGTCAGCACTAACAACAATCAGCCTGACATTAAAAGCTCCCTATAAGCCAGATACGTGTTAAATTATAATTTTCATTCAAATCTCCATATTCTTCAGTTTATCTAATAATTCTTTAGAATTTGCTGTATATAACGCTTCACTGAGCTCAAAATAGCTTAGATTTACTGTATTTCCTTTGTTTATATGGGGATTTTTCATACCAAAGAAGATTTTGAGGGCAGTATACTATAGCTTCAGTAAAGTAATGTTGCATAAGTAAACTAATGTTGCATTTTATTCCATAGTCCATTTATTTATATTACTTTGTTCTGTCTTTCAAATGTGTGCCAAAAAGTTCCATCATTTTAATGTGTGACTAATTGCCTGGATCATTCCTCCCTTTACTTGGAAGGAATACTATTCCAATTCAACCTACATGTGATTTCCTTTGCCATTTCATTCAAAGCTGACCAACTTTGGCACATTAAGTTTTTGAGTGTTGTTTGTATTATGAATATGATAATTCCCACTAATAGTCTTTGTTCAGTGTAATTGTTCTTACAGAAAATTAAGGCAAAATAATCATTTAGGGTGGCTATACTTAGACTCTAATATCTACCCAGTCATCATAGACACCCCACTTCTGTCTTTATTCTTTTTTTTTTTTTTCTATTCATCCAGTGAAAAAAGCCATAAATATGATAACTTCAACTTTCTTTTTAAGGGGGTGGGGGGGAACATAACCAGTGTGAATAGCCCCAGTACATTTAAGGAGTAATAGGAACCATGGTAGAGAGCTTCAGAGATCTCCAGTGCTCAGAATGGGTGTGTATTGCCTGGGTTTTCCCAGTCAAAGACCTTGCTTGAGATTTTGAAAATAACCTGTGCCGCTCAGTAAACTAATATTTGTGCTTACATCATGAAACTAAATATATCGTATGTTTTCTTCCCTCACATCTGTTTTCTCAGCATTCATAAAAGTAAAATCTTAAATGACTTTCATGTCTACAAAGAAAAAAAGTCAAGGAAGAACAACTTTTTCATTTGTGACAGTCTAAATTTCTGGCTCCGACATCAGTGGTATAGCTCCAGTTAGTCAGTGCATGCGGTAGGATTGTAGCTTATCCTGGTGAATAAGACAAAAATACTGCCACAATTGGGTTATCTTGTAGATGGTGGCAGATTGATCAGAAGGGCAAATTCTTCAGCTGGTGTAAAACAAGAAGCAAAGTTAATCTACCTGAACTTGAAACCTGTAAACAGAACTACTTTATTCTATAGGTTCTTTTAATGTAGTTTGAAGCTCTGCTCTGATTCTTCTTTAAATAAATGAAGTATTTGAGCTCCCTAAACTTCTTAGCTATCACTATTTTCTAATTTGTATAAAATTAAATAATATAAATAGTATTTTTCTGCATTTTTAGACATAAACACTTCGTTGCCATTAGTATTCAGAAATTTAGCAGAAATGTATTAGGCTCCTAATCATACTAGTAGAGACCATTTTACATTACATTCTTTATTTTGTCACAGTTCAAAACAAACCCACATGTGAAGAAAATTATTTTGGTTGTCCTAGTGGAAGATGTATTCTGACCACCTGGCTTTGTGATGGGCAGAAAGACTGTGAGGATGGAGTAGATGAATTGCACTGTGGTGAGCATTTTATCTTATTTGTATTCCTGTAATCACTAATGCACTTTGAAAACAGAAAGAAGTGTGCATTTATATCTCAGAGACTGAATCTAGAGCTATATAAAATAGTCCTTAATACTACATTTCCAGATTCAACTCTCTAGTGCTTCACTCTGCCAATATTTTAAACCCTATCTCATGCCATAATGAAGACCCTATCAACTTTTTTTTTTCTTTGAGTATACAGACTTTTCTATCACTTTAATTTTTAACGATTGCACTGACTCTTCATAATTCCTTATTAGGACAGTTATAGATAGATACAGATATCTATATCTATATAGATGTAGATAAATAGTTCTATATATCTATATAGATATAGGTAGATCTTTATATATCTATATCTATCTATCTATATATATAGTATTGACATGAACTATAGATATATATAGATATATATACATAGTTCATGTCAATATCTTGTGACCCCAACAGTAAGTAACCAAAATAGACCTTTATGACGTAAAAATAGACATTTCTTTGCATCAGAAGCCATGCGGGTGTAATTGTTTAAAGTAAAAACAAAAGTGATGTGAATAAAATACAGCATAAACTGTGAATCAGGTTAAGGGTCCACTCTCTCAGATCTTTTCAATTCTTCAGCTCTACCTAATCAAGGAGCAATGCAGATTGGTTTCACTCATAGTGAGAGCTGGTCTTTTACCTTAAATTTGTACAGATTAACTGAATGGATTCTTTCAATAATTAAATTGTAGCAGCACAGCAAAAAGCAACACCAAGTTTTCCTATTCCCTATTTAAATAAAACATGAAATTTGTTTGGTTTAGTTTGGGGTTTTTTTTGCTTTACCTCTTAACGGGACTAAAATTTATACTTTCTTGTCTTCATGACCCTTTCCACTAACATGCCTCCATGTTTGGTTTGCAATTTACATTTTGTATATACATCTTATAACTTCAAAAGCAGGAACTGCTGTGCACTATGAAAATCAGAAGGTTTTGTGTTGACCACATTTATCAAGCGTAACTCAGTTTTATGTCTCCAGGTTTTATTATACATCCATACTTATTTCAATATTATAATACCTATTAGCCAATTTTTGTGGGGGAGAGGAAAGGGGGTTTAGTCAATTCTTTTTTTTCCCTACTTATTGCTTTTACCCGTTTTGAGGTAGCTGTTACAACATACTACTTTTAAATTCAGATTGTATTACTTAAATTTCTTTGTATTTTTTAATATTAAAATTTGTTGCCATCAGTTAAAACAAAATAAATTTTATTATTAAAGAAGTCTGGGAAAAATGCATGATTTGAAGTTTTCAGGAAAGATCGTGATATTAGCACTTATTTGGAAGAGTTGTGCACACTGATTTGAAATGCGGAAGTATGCCATTATTTTCAATGTATGCAAAAGTGTAAGTGGGATAACAGAATGCAAATACACAGCAATTTTTCTTGTGAGAGAAAATAACATGAAATCTTTTAAAGACACAATTAAATACTGTGATATGAAGAGGAAGGCAGTGTTGGAAAATTTGGACTGTGACAACTCTCCTCTACTACCAAAATAAAGGAGTTCAATATAGTCATAACATCCATGTGAAATACATAAACCAGCTGTATTTTTTTTAAAGCGTTTCTCCTCACCTCAGTAGCAAAATGTTTAAAAATATTAAAATGTAAGTGTTTTAAAGTTTTACTATTTATTTATTTTAATTAATGAATTTGTGAATGCAAAGTCTTAGACAAACTGGTAACATCCTGAATACCAAGATTTGTATTACACTGTATTTGAGTGTTTTAATACAATAAAATCGGGAGAACAGAAGGGAGTAGCGTGGAGATTCCTAAACTCTGCTAGAAAATACAGAGAACACAGTTCTGTTGTGAACCTAACCAATGCAGTGACTGGTATCGTTCCTAGATTCATCTTGTTCATGGAATCAATTTGCTTGCTCTGCAAACAAATGCATCTCTAAGCAATGGACTTGTGATGGTGAGGATGACTGTGGAGATGGTTTAGATGAGAGCGATGCTATTTGTGGTAAGTACAATAATTTCAGTTCCATATTGTGTCAGATTATACATACTGAAAGAGACTAAGCGATCCAAGAAGGTGGTGGAAAGGGAACAAGTACAGCATCTCCAAAGAGCATGTGCTTTAAGGATAAGGTGTTAGAGGATGTCTTTCCCCAGCCCCTTCCAACCTGCAGCTAAATATCTTTTTATGGGGACTATATGATTTGTGTGTAGTCTGCCAGTGAAGACAGGAACGGCACACCAGCATGGGCAAAAGGAGAACCAAACTTTCCCATCTTTGATGCAAAACCCCTGTATTGCTGTTTGAGTTCTAGATTTCAGTGGTAGGTGCTTGAAGACTCTAAAGTTGGGTTTTCTTCCCCAGCTTTTTCTCCTATTCCCTTTAAATTTTTCTATATACAGTCATAAACATTATTGCGTAATATTCCTCTCAAATTCCCAAACCCTTCAAATTGCATAAGGAATTGAAAATTTTACTTTCATTCTGGGGCTTAGCTGACTCGAAATGTGTTAGTGAATTCTTTTCAAAAGAAAATCATGCTGTGGCAAGTCATACTGTCACAATTTCATGATATTTTATACATTGGTTCCATCCTTATCTAGACTGTATTTTAAGATTTTATTTTTAAAAAATCAACTTTTAAATATTTGTTCTTTTTCAAATGTCCCCTTACTTAAAGTCCATTCAACGAAGAGTATTTTATTCCATATGTCATGTATGATATCATAGTAAAAATATTGTTGATAAGTTTACTGGAAGTGTTAAGTAGACAGAGAAGAAATCTTTTCAGCTTATGTTCAGAGTTGTGGTTTGTTAAAGTAGTTTCTTAATCAAACACAGATGTAGAAATGCTAACAAGTGAAAAGAATGACAGTGGAAATTATACTGTTCTAATACTGCAAAATATGAATGAGTTACTACATTAACTCCAAGTTGACATCCATCTACATTTTTGATGGTATTCAAGTCATACGGAGGACTGGGGTGTTGGAGACAATGTCTGTTTAAAGGGGAGATTTCTCTCTGCCTCTCTGGCCAAGGTAGAGGAGAAGACTTGAAATGAGAAGACAATCACCTCATTTGGGACTACTGTAGAACAATGTGAAATGCTAAGAAACATCGAGGCCTGAAGCTTAATAGGAAACTTAGAGCAGAAAGTACAAAAAAGGAGAGGAAAACAAAGGCCAACAAATTGCAAAGCGTCACAACCTCTTTTTTTTTTCTTTTTTTAAAGTTTGTTCAGAATTACTTCTTTTGATATCTTGACTTGCAATGTATTGTAGATCTCTTATTAGAAAGCCCAGCAATAAAATTTTAGGGTATCTCTTGAAGAGGGAAAAATCCATACCCGTTATGAAGAGGGGGGAGGGTTAAGACTGTATTTCTTCTTAGGAACAGGGGAAAAATCTGAATTGCAAGAAGAAAAGAGAGATTAAGATGACTTCAGATTTTTCAGTGTTTACAAATCAATATTTATTTAACATGAAGTTTAACTTTAGAAGTTTCAAAAACTGGCGAATGAGTATAAGTAAATAAATGTCTCTTTTGCATAAATAGTACAAAAAAAATCAAATTTTTGAATTTCACTATTTTGTTAATTTCAAATTAAAATTAGTAGAAAATACAATCTCCTTTTTGATGAAGTATATTTAACTTATCTAGGAGAATACAGTAAGTGAAAGATTGTGCACAAGTTTACTTCCCAACTGTAAAATTAATCCTAGAATATAATATTCTTCTCTGGAGAAAAGCCTGATAAAGAAAAAAAATAATTAGTGAAATAAACAATATGTTGAGTTACTTGCATTAGAACTGTCAGATGTTTTCTCACTCCCACTACTATTGTACTTGGTGCGCATTGTTCTCTTCTACATGGGGCTGACTCATGCAAGTTTTGAATACTCTTAGCCTCCTGGCATAGAGTCTAGTGATGTGAGGATTATGTGGTTTACAAGATGAGTTCCTTTGTTTGGTCAGTCTAAACAAGCAGTCAAACATGAAGACCAAAATTGGTTTGAAAAGTTATTCTGTTGGATAGTTTTCATGAAGTAAGCTAAGTTAAATTTCCTTGCAGAAAATTGAGATGGAAAGAATGGAAGAAATAGTAGATTGTCAAAATTCTACTGTAAAATACAGTCTTAGCCAGTATGTTTATCGCACAGTGCAGAATAAAATCTTCTTTCAGTTTTATTTTAAGATAAAAACCCCTTACTCCGTCATTACCCATTACCTTAAAAAAAAGAATCAGAACATGTTCAACACTCACACGTAATGTTTTTTTTAGGTTCAGTGACCTGTGCAGCAGATACGTTCAGTTGCTTGGGCTCTCATGCCTGTGTTCCCCAACACTGGCTTTGTGACGGTGAGAGAGACTGTCCTAACGGAAGCGATGAACTGTCCACAGCAGGCTGTGGTATGTTTGCATGTTAAAAATGTATTGTATTTCTTTCTTGGCGCTTTTTTGCCTTTACAATATCCAGATGCTGTTTGTGTCTGTTGTATCGTACCCTTATACTGTCAAGATTGTTAGTAAAGCTTGATGGACCACATGTGCATGTACATGTTTTAATCAGCCGAACATCTTCAGGTTTTGTTAATATATACTGGGGCACATTAGCTGAAGATCAGTATTTGTGTCACTTCATAGACATTATACAGCATATTTGCTTGTGAAATTTAGCACATTATTGACTATGCAGTTTTATTCCTTTTCCCAAAGAAAATGCTGCTGTGTGTCAGGGAGGTTGTGCATCACAAAAGGGAGATACAGTTCTGTCTCCAATTTATGTTGGCTAATTGTTCAGATCTTGACATCTGTTGCCCTTTAAACTGGTACTTCCAGTCTTCTGAGATACGTTTCTATTAAAAGTGTCATGAGTTCGGTAGTAGTTTCATTAGGGGTTTTGTCTTATTAATGTATATAAAAATGGTAGAGGTTAAAAACATTGAAAAGTGTTCTCTCCACTGAACGCATATCCTATCACTTGCCACTTCTAGGCTGAGTTATATTTTGAGCATTTACGGATTTTAAAGAGCTTTTGTTCAGGAGCAGAGTAACACAGGAAGGATCTCTGCTTCCCATATGCTCTTTTCCTCAGAGGCAGACCCTTGGGTTAATTGTAGATGTCGTCAACTGTTGAAGCCTTTCTGTCTTAGATTACATGAGATTTTGGCTCTTTACTTAGTTAGCTATCTTTGTAGTGATGATTAGCTTTTTCTGCTATTGAATTGTGTGGTGCTTTTTGTATCACTCAAAAGTTATGGTTATTTCCATTGAATCCACTCAGACTAACTACTTCTCATTTCATCTTTCTGTAAGAAAATGGCTGTATATCTTACTTTTCTCAATTTCATTTATTTTTATGTACTGTATTTTCCTTAGCTCCTAATAACACTTGTGACGAGAATGCTTTCATGTGCCATAACAAAGTCTGCATTCCCAAACAGTTTGTATGTGACCATGATGATGACTGTGGAGATGGATCAGATGAATCTCTGGAATGTGGCAAGTATAACAAAAGTAGAGTAAACAGAAAGATTTCAGATGGTTAACTGTAAGGCCTTCTGCAAGGTCTGTTAATTTAAGTCACTGTTGTGACTTGTGATTCCCTTTTAAAAACTGTTTTAATGTTAACTTTTAAATTATGCATTAATGAATGCAACTTGGTATTAACTTGGAGCTGGAGCTACAGTGACAAATTATTTGCTATAGTTGTGACTTACAGTTGATTGCTAATAACGTTTAACAAAATTTAAAAATGTACAATATATAATTTCTTGTTCATTATGTATTTCTTTTTATGTATCTTTGTCTCAATATGCATTTTATTCTATCAAATAATGAAACATCTCTCATGATTATCGCTGCAGTTAAATGATATCACCTAAAGTCGTGTGAATGTTTAATTTTCACCATTCGTATGCATTTAGGGTTTCTTACATTATGTAAGTGTCTGTACAGTATATCTAGGCCATACTCTGAAACATCCATCTATCTAAATGATATTTATGGAAAATACAGAGCAAATATTCTGTCCCAAAAGACAAGTTGTTCGTTATCATCCCTGATTTTGTGCAGTTAAAATCTATATTGCTTATTTACTCTCTTAAATGTGCTCAAGAGATGAGAAGCACAGCAGAAGATAGCTAGCTATGTACTTTAGGCATTCTTTAGTACACACCACCTGAAGAGTGTGTGTGCATAAATGATGCAAGTAGACATCCAAAGATTGTAAGAAAAAGCATGTTTGGTATTTGCATTGAGTAAAATTTGTCATGTGAACTTTGAGTCAAACATGTAATGGAACATTGGAGGAAAAGAATATAACGTAGCAAAAAAGAACTTATTTGTTTGCTGGTTATATAAAGAACAGATTTCATCAACATCACTTAGAACTGTATATGACATGGAAAAAATCTGTTCCTGTGGTGAACTGGGCAGTCACCAAACTGTCCTTTTTCTCTCTGTGCTCACCAGAAGTAGACTGGTACTTGAGAGGCAACAGCCGTTCCTGCCACGTCAACACTAGACAGGACAGATCAGGAGAGCATCTTTGAAGCGACTCTCCCACTGCTCACGTGGAGTAGTGTCAAAGCAAGTGAAATGATAGGGGAATAAAAACACCACTAAACCCCCTCTAAAGCTGAGCCAGTTGATGTACTTCAGGTAGTAGCGGGCAGGAAGTCCGCAAGAGCAGAGGACAGCTAGTGTGAAGTAAAACCCTGAAATGCATCTAGTGTAAATATTGGGTTCTCCTGACCTGCTGTGTCATTCTGCTGCTGCTCCGTCACTGCGTCACACCGCTTGCCAGCCTAGACTTCTAGATCCTGGAAGAAAGAAGGGAACAAAGACACCTTTCCCAGCAAACTCTGTTTGCTTTTCACTCACGGAAACAGCACGATGTTTTGAGAGGAGCAGATTGCAACAAAAAGCTGTTGTAGGGA